>NW_006408813.1:295505-317691 GCF_000296735.1 Chrysochloris asiatica | reverse complement strand
GCAGCAGTCAAGTAATCAAATGACACACTGCATTGCACAAATCTGCTGCAAAAGACCTCTTGAATGTGTTAAAGAGCAAAGATGTCACTTTGAAGACTAAGGTGTGTCTGAGTCAAGCCATGGTATTTTCTTTTTTATACTCTGCATTATGGATTGGGTGAAAGTTTATAAAGCAAATCAGTTTTCCATTTAGTTTCATGTTATTGATTGCAATCCCCACAATGCAAAGTTACTTATCCTATGTACTCCTTGAGTCTCCTGTTCCATCCCTCATTCTTTCCTAACCCTTCTGAAATTTGCCTCTGAGTAAATACTGCCATTTGATCTCAAATGGTTGATTATTCTAAGGAGTGATATATCTCCCTAGTGTTGGGGTTCCCCTTATATACCTGTCTGCTGTTAAACTGAAAATTGAGCCATGGGGCTAAGCTCAGTTCCAGTCCTGAGTGTGACTAAAAGCCGTAGCCTCAGGGATTCCACCGTCTGATCATTTAGCCAGATAATTTTTATGATTTTGAGTTTTGTTTTACATTTGTCTCCCACTCTATTATCAAGGACTCTCAAATATCCCTTTCTGAGCAGTTGGCAGTGGTAGGCAGACATCATCTAGTTCTTTTAGTTTCATGGTCACGGAAGCCATGGTATTTTCCAATTCCTTCATATGCATGTGAAAGCTGAACAATGAGTAAGGAAGACTGAAGAAGAAGTATTTATGCCTTTGAATTATGATGTTAGGGAAGAATATGGAATATCTACTATGAACTGCAAGCCCCACTTGTCAGTCAGTTTGCCATACTGTGGGGACTTGCATGTTGTTATGAAGCTGGAAGCTATGCCACAGGTGTTTCAAATACCAGCAGGGTCACTCATGGTGGACAGATTTCAGCGGAGCTTCCAGACTAAGAAGAGAATGGGAAGAAAGAATAGGCAGTCCATTTCTGAGGGATTAGTCCCTGAAACCCTAGGAATAGCAGTGAAACATTGCCTGATATAGTGCTTGAAGATGAGTTCCTCAGGTAGGGAGCCAAAGACTGTGGAAGTCCTGCTTCCTCAAAGTAAAGTCAGCCTTAAGGATGTGGATGAAGCAAAGCTTTTGGACCTTTATTTGCTGATGGGAGAGGACAAAAATGAAAAGAAACAACTGTAAACTTGCACTAATAATTGGAATGTGGAATGTATGAAGTATGAATCTAGGAAAATTGGAAGTTGTCAAAAATGAAATAGAGCACATAAAGATAGATATTCTAGGCATTCGTGAACTGAAATGGATAGACATTGACCATTTAAAATCAGATAATCAAATCAGATAAATCCAAGATGAATGGTGTCACGTTCATTGCCAGAAAGAACATTTAAAGATCTATCTTTAAGTACTCTGCTTTCTATGATAGCATAATATTTATACACCTACAAAGAAGAATAGTTAATACAACTTATTATTCAAATTTATATACCAGCCACCAGAGTCAATGATGATGAAATTGAAGAATTCTGCCAACTCTTTCAGTCTGAAAGTGATCAAACATGCATTCAAGATGGATTCATAATTACTGGTGACTGGAGTGCAAAAGTTGGAAACAAAGAGGAGGGATTGATAACTGGAAAAATATGGCCTTGATGAGAGAAATTATGCTGGAGATCATATGATAGAATTTTGCAAGGCCAAGGAATTATTCATTGCAAATACCTTTTTTGCAACAACATAAATGGTGACTATACTCAGGTACTTCACTAGATGGAATACACAGGAATAAAATTAACTACATCTGTAGGAAGAGATGATAGAGAAGGTCAATATCATCAACAAAAAACAAGACCAGGGGATTACTGTGCAACAGACCATCAACCCTTCATATGCAAGTTCAGGCTGAAACTGAACATTTAAACAGGTGCCAAATATGACCTTGAATATATCCCATCTGATATTAGAGACAATCTGAAGAACACATTTGATGCATCAGATGTTAATGATAGAAGGCCAGAAGAGTTGTGGGATAACATCTAGAACATCATACGTGAAGAAAGCAAAAGTTTATTAAAAAGACAAAAAAGAAACCAGAAACCAAAGTGGATGTCAGAAGAGACTGAAACTTGTTCTTGAGTGTAGAATAGCTAAAGCAAATAGAAAAAATGAAGTCAAAGATCTGCACAGAAAATTTCAAAGGACAGCTTGAGAGGACAAAATAAAGTATTATAATGAAATGTGCAAAAGCCTGGAGTTGGAAAACCTAAAGGGAAGAACACACTCATCATTTCTCAAACTGAAAGAATGAAAGGAAAAAAAAAATTCAATCCTCTACTTGTAAGATTGTAGGATTCTATGGACAAAATATTGAATGATGCAGAAAGCATCAAATGAAGATGGATGAAATACACAGAGTCACTGAACCAAAAATGATTGGTCAACTTTAAATCTTTTCAGGAGGTAGCATATGGTCAAAAGTAGATGGTATCAAAAAAAAAAAAAGTTCAAGCAGCATGGAAAGTGTTGGTGGAAAACTAGGCTCCAGGAATTGACAAAATACCAATTCAAATGTTTGAACAAACCACTTCAGCTCTGGTACTATTATTCATCCATGCTAAGATATTTGGCGAGTTGTCTGGAAGATACCCATATTTTTGCCCATTTCAGAAAATTTGTGAACCAGTAGAATGTGGAAATTATCAAACAACATCATAAATGCCATCCACAAGGTGAAATTTTGCTGAAGATAATTTTTAAACAGTTGCACCAGCACACAAACAGGGAGCTGCCAGAAATTCAAGCTAGATTCTGAAGAGGACATGGAATGAGGGATATCACTGTTGATATCAGATGGATTGGGGCTGAAAGCAGAGAATATCATAAAGATGTTTAGTTATGCTTTTTATTGACTATGCAAAGGCATTCAACTGTATGGATCATAACAAACGATGGACAACATTGTGAAGAATGGAAATTCCATAACACTTAATTATACTCATGAGGAAGCTGTACATAGAAAAAGATGCAGTCATTTGAACAGAACAAGTGGACACTGAATGATTTAAAGTCAGGAAAGGTGTGCACTAGGGCTGTATACTTTCATCATATTTATTCAATTTATATGCTGAGCAAATAATCTGAAAGGCTGATCTATATGAAGAAGAATGTGGCATTAAGATTGGAGGAAGACTTATTAACAACTTGTGATATGTAGATGACAGAACTTTGCTTGCTGAAAGTAAAGAGAACTTGAAGCACTTGCTGACGATCAAAGAATACAGTTGTCACTATGGATCACAGCTCAATTTAAAGAAAACAAAAATCCTCACAACTGGACTAATAGACAACATACGGATAAACTGAGAATAGATTACATTTGTCAAGGATTTCCTCTTACTTGGGTTCACAATCAGTGCTCGTGGAAGTAGCAGTTAAGAAATCAAAGGACATATTGTATTGGGCAAATCTGCTGCAGAATACTTCTTTAAAGTAGTAAAGAGCACTTGAGGACTTAGGTGTGTCTAACTCAAAACATGTTGTTTTCAATGGCCTCATATGCATATGTCAGCTGGGCAATAAATCAGGAAGATCAGAGAAGAATGGGAGTATTTGAATTATGGTGTTGGCCAAGAATCTTGAAAATACCAAGGACTACCAGAAGAACAAACAAATTTTGTCTTGGAAAAAGTACAGCTGGAATGCTGCTGAGAAGTAAGGATGGAGAGACTTAGTTTCACATTCTTTGGACACGTCATCAGGAGGGACCAGTTCCTGGAAAAGCACATCATGCATGGTAAAGAAGAGGGTAAGCGAAAAAGAGGAAGACCACCAATAAGATGGATCGACACAGTGACTTTAACAAAGGACTTAAACATGACATTGTGAAGACGGAACAGGACCAGGCAGTGTTTCATTTTGTTGTCCAGAGAGTCACTAGGAGTTGGAACCAATGTGATGGTACCTCACAACAACCTAACAACCAAAAGTCCCACTTGTGTTTGATTCTAGGGTGGCAATTAAAAACCTTGAGGTTTTAACCACAGTGCATTCATTGAACAAACATATACTGAGTTTTATAAACCTTTTTATGAGTACCTACTATGTGCCATGTGTGGTGTTTACACCAGAAATATTACTACTAATTTTTTTTTTTAAAGCCCTTGTCATTGAGTTGGTTCTGACTCATCCTGACCCTAAAGAACAGAGTAGAACAGCCCCTTAGGGTTTTCAAGACTAAATCTTTATGGAAGCAGACAGACTCATGTTTCTCTTGAAGTGGTTGGAATCACAAACTTTAAGCTCAACACAACCTACTCTACTACTAAAACTCCTACACTAGGAATATAAAGGAGAAAAAATGGATAGATCCTTGCTCATTATGGAGATTGTCTTCCATTTGAAGGGAAAATGTGGGGAACAATTACACTGAACTAAGTGTAAGTGCTAAGTGCTGAAACAGAAGGAAAAGTTGAGAGCTTGAGTGCCAGGAAGAGGGACTAATGCAGTGTCCAGGGCTGTCTCAGGTACTGAAGAGCAACTCTCTTTATTTGATACTTGCTTGTTCATCAGAAAACTCATTCTAGAAGCAGAATTCTGGAATTCTGGCTCTGATTCTTGCTAGTTGTGCAGTCCTGGAAAAGGAAATGTGTCCATGTGAGAAATAGCTTTGGGAGTGATCCAGCTCCAGAATTAAGGGGAATCTTGGGGGTAGCAGGCTGGCATAACAAAAGGGAGCTCAGAGGAGGTGAAGAAGTAGTTTGACCAGCTAGGAACTTTAAAATAATGCAACCATCAAGGAAATAGGGGAAGTTCATGGGGAAAGGGGGAAACTGACTTTAAATGAGAACGCTCCCAGTAAGGACTAATAGGCAATCTTGGAAGGAGAATGTGAGCTTGTAATACCCAGTGGAAGGAGATCTGGAGGAGGGGTCTTTTAGGGACAGTGGAATAAAACTGTGTGCGGGCCAGCCATGTGGCCTGCCTGTGTGTGTCTACTGGGTTGGGCGCCCGATTTTGCAAAATCGAATAAAGAAAACCTCTCTCTCACTACAATGAGTACAGATTGGATTACTTAAGCATTCGTTGGTATGGACAACGTTTGTCACAGTCCAGTAGCTTCTGAGTCTGTAAAATGTAAATAATAGCCCTTAGTTCCATGGAAAGCTGCTCCTTGGAAACCCTATACAGGGTTGCTATGAGTGAGAGTCAACTTGACCGCATGTAGCAACAACAATTCTATGGAAAGTGCAGTGCTGGGTCTGTGGTACAATTCTCACCTTCCTTGAAGGAAACTGGCATTTGATTCCCAGTGTACCCTTAGGAAGAAAAGCCTGGCGATCTATTTGTAAAAATGAGCTAAAAATAACAAAGATCTTCAGGATACCGTGAGGTGTAAATGGACCAGTACTTGCATAGGTAGAATTTAGCACTTTGCCTGAAGTATAGTTGTTGTTGTTGTTGTTGTTGTTGTTATGTGCCGTGGCGTCAGTTCCGACTCATAGCGACCCTGTACAGGGTTTCCGAGGCTATAAATCTTTACAGGAGTAGAAAACCTCATCTTTCTCCTGCGGAACAGCTGGTAGTTTCAAACTGCTGACCTTGTGGTTCACAGTCCGATTCATAACCACTACGCTACCAGTATAGTAAGCTATCATAAAATGTCAGGTCTTTGATCATTCCTCATCCTTGATTTAGCATAACATAAATGAAAACGGAATACTGGTGTGGAGCTGTAGGTTAATGCACTGGACTGCAAAGTTGGTTTGAAACACAAGGTCGGTGGTTAAAGCTCACCAGTCATGCCTCAAGAAACCCTGTGCAGGGTTGCTGTGCATCACAACTTACTTGACAGCACTTAGGAACAACATAAATGAAAATGATACCTAGACTCTAGTCCTGATGTTAGGAATGACATCATGGCCTTTAGTAAACCAATAGAGCAACTTCTACCTGCATAGTAAGAAAGGTTGTACAAGAGAACTTTGCATGTCCTTTTTAAACAGAATCTACATTTGATTTATATTTGGAATGGCATTGTAAGCTCCCAGCCAGGACAGTCACCCTGGATGTCCCACAGAGTCTAGGAGCACCCCACTTCCTGTGAAGTACCAGGAGAATGTTCTGCTTCCAGAAAAAGGTTCCAAAGGTGGTAAAAATGATGTCCCAGAAGGTCTGGTAATGATTTATTACCCAGCGTTTTAAATGGAATATATAACTGGTGAAGAGGCAAAGTCTTCTATTAACCCCATAGGGGTTCTCTTAACTGTGTAGAACTAAAGAAATTGTCACTCAAAAGAGATCTTAATTCTAGGGTTTATTCAGTTATGCTTCTCCTTTTTTTCAAGCAAAGATGCTGAAAATGAAAAAAGGGAATGATCAAACATTTTGCCATTACTGTTCGAAATTTCTGTGAACTTGTTAACCCTGAGGTATTCTCAGAAGCTTTTTAGTGCTTGTTACAAAACTATCTTGCATTTTTATTACACCTTGAGTATAAGCAACTCAAAGCACTTTACAGACATCTTGAAATCTCACATCACAGAGAAATTTCTCTGCAAAGAAACAGGCACCAAGTTGGCCTTAGTAGCCACAGAGGCCTGCTTCCCAACCATACTTATTCTTCTATTGCAAACATTCTTTGATGCTTGACTTTCTAGGAGGTCTGAGGCATAGGGCCTTATATGTTAGGAGTCTGTCTATTTGATGACAGGTCTATGTCTGCCAGCATCAGGGTGGGCTGGACTTGATGTGGACTGAGAATACACAAGAAACGAGAATGGGGAAAGGTCTGAGAGTCCCAAGGGAAAGTTCCTCTTCCACTTTCCTAACCTGGTCCATGGAGATCACTTTCACATAGTGCATTTCAGGCAGGTTCACTCAGTGAAAGAAGGCAACTGAGTGGTTGTGCTAGAGGGGATCTTAGAAGATGTTAGTTTCAGTTTAGTTGTTTTCAGGCTCTGTCCTGACTGAATTCAGGTTTGTTTGGTTTTTTAAATCCAAGCTGCTTCCAGACAAAAAGCAGGCTGTTGTGATTGAATATTTATAGTAGCTATAGGACTTCATTTGCCCTATTATTCCCACTTCTTCTATTGCTCCCCTCACGGAACTTTTGGTTACTATAGCTGTCAAGACTTTTTGTGGCCTCTCTCTCTCTCTCTCTCTCTCTCTCTCTCTCTGTATATATATATATATATATATATATATATATAAAATACACACCCACACACCCTGTGACTAACACCTGTTAATGGTTCAAATCCACCAGCCACTCCTCAGAATCCCTAGAGAGAGTCACTATGAGTCGGAACCAACTTTATAGCACTTAACAATAACAACAACAGTCTTTTAGTTGCTGTTGAGTGGCCTTCAACTCATGACAACCCCAATCCTGTGCCATCTTCACAATCTTTGAAGCACTTGAAACCATTGTTGTGGCTTGTGTACATTTAGAGTATCTTTAAACTTAGAGGGGGGAGGGGCACATCTTCCAGCACGGCCTTGGGCAATAGTCTATTTTGATCTATAGAGTTTTCAATGATTAATTTTCCGCAATATATCAGCGGGCCTTTCTTCCAATACTGTCTTGGTCTGGAAGCTCCACTGAAACCAGTCCATCACTGGTGACCTTGCTGGTAGAGCATCAGAACAACAGGCAAGCCATCACAGTATGGTAAACTTACAGATGGATGGTGGTTTTGTCCCAGGATCCAGGTAAACTGACTCTACTGTGTGTTCCCACTGTACCTTGATCCTTTCCCAAACTTCTCCTTCATCACATTACTTAAGCACTTCTTAGTCTCTACCCTTAGACTTACAAGCACTCTGTTTTGTCATCAGTGCTTAGTACCACACCCAGCGTTTGTTGAACAAATGAGTAGATTGCTTGGGTTTTTTACTTCCAATTCTCTATCAGGCAGTTCACATTTAGCCTCATCAAATATCAAAGACTTTATTAGTTAATCTTCGATTCTTTTATAAACCTTACCTATAGAATCTTGTTTTTTCTTTTTCCTTTCCACCTTTATATCCTAATTTCATCATCATGAATGTGTGGTGCAAACATTTTGATCTTTCTATTCCCTTTTGGAGTCCTGGTGTGGTACTGTGGGTTAATGCGTCAGACTGCAAAGCCATTTGAACTGCAAGGTCGGCGGTTCAAGCTCACCAACTGCTCAAGCTCACCAGCTGCTTCTCGGAAACCCTATACAGGGTCACTATGGGTCGGAATCGACTCAACAGCACTTAACAACAACAACATTCCCTTTTACTTCAGGACTGAAACATATTGTCAGGTTAAACTGTAATGACACTAAATGGTTGCCTATACAATTTGAATTCCAGCTAATTTGCCAAAGGAAAGTATTAGAAATTAACCACTAAATGTCATGCATTATGTAATCGTATATCTCTCCATTGAAACGTTGAATATAGAATTCCACAAGGCGCCCTCTGATGAGTGTAAAGGTTTTTGTATCCACACATAGATAAGGGTTTATTTGCTACTGGTTTTGTTTCCCAGTTGCCTCTTTTTCTGGATTTCTAGAATAAAGATGCGTAGAACTTACATCTCCAGATCTAGAGGAGTTTCTGTATATCCAATTACTGCTTGCAGTATCTGTGCTTGTGCATATTGGGAGAGGTGGTAGTAGCTATAAGACAAAATGTAAACAGAAATGGATACAAATACAAATTTTATCCTTGTGTTTATCACTCCAAATTATCTGGCAGATGGAAGTGGTGGTGGTGGTGGTTGTGTGGCTAAGAGTAGGCTCCAACTCATAGTGACCCTATATAGGGTTTCCCAGACTGTAAATATTTATGGGAGCAGAATGCCTCATTTCTCCCACAGGGCAACTGGTACATTCAAACAGCCAACCTTGTGGCTACCAAGGCTATACAAGGAAGTAAAGAGGAGAATATCTGCTTCCTTAAGTCACTGCCTGCTCAGTTGGACCATCACACCTGACTTTCTATGCCTCTTTCTTCGCATATCAACCAATTGAAATTCCAGCCATCTTTGAGAGCTCTACTCAAATTTAGCCTTCCAAACAATGCCCCTTCTCCCACCATAGAATGATATCCAAGTTCCAGGTGTTCAACTTTGGCAATATGTTAGAATGACTGGGGGAGTTTTGAGAAAATAACAAAAACTGGGTCCTAAACTATTGTTTTGTTTGGCACCACTGAATTGGTTCCAATTCATAGCTACCCTATGTACAACAAAACAAAATGCTGCTTGGCCCTGCACCGTCCTCACAATCATTCCTGTTTGAATCCACGAGACAGTCTTGGCATCCTCACTTCCAAGGAACATTCTGGCTGTGCTTCTTCCAAGACAGAATTGTTCTTGATACAGTCAATATTCTTCTGTTCTTTAATCTTCCTTATTCACAGTCCGGTTTTCACATACATACGAGGCAAGTGAAAATACCATGGCTTAGGTCAGCCACATCTTAGTCTTCAAAGTGAACATCTTTGCTTTTTAACACTTAGAAAAAAATCTTTTGCAGCAAACTTACCTAATGCAATTTGTCTGATTTCCTGACAGTTGCTTCCATGCACAATGACTGTGGATGTGGATACAACTAAAGTGAAATCCTTGACAACTTCATTCTTTTCTTTGTTTACCATGAGGTTGTTTATTGGTCCACTTGTGATGATTTTTGTTTTCTTTATATTGAGGTGCAATCCACACGAAAGGCTTCATCTGTAAGTGCTTCAAGTCCTCTTCACTTCCAGCAATCAAAGTTGTGCCATCTGTATATCGCAGATTGCTAATGAGCCTTCCTCCTATACTGATGCCGTGTTCTTCTTCGTATAGTCCAGCTTGCATATAGAGATTTAATAAATACGGTAAAATGATCCAACCCTCATGCACACCTTTCCTCATTTTAAACCACACATTATCTGCTGATATTTATAAGAGTTTCAGGTGCAAATTTTTCAGAAAAATCTTGGTGTGGCACCATAAGCACTGGACTGCAAGGTCAGTTTGAACTGCAAGGTCAGTGGTCCAAACCCACTAATCACTCTTCAGAAACCCTATACAGGGTTGCTATGAGTCAAAACCAACTCAACGGCACTTAAAAAAATAATAACAATTTTTCAGAAGTAGACAGCCTTTTCCTTCTTTCTAGTCTGTCTTAAAGGAGCTCTGGTAGCGTAGTGGTTACGAATCGGGCTGCAAACCGCCACATCAGCAGTTTGAAGCTACCAACGGTTCCGCGGGAGAAAGATGAGGCTTTCTGCTCCCATAAAGATTTCCAGCCTCGGAAACCCTGTACAGGGTCGCTATGGGTCGGTTCCGACTCCACGGCACATAACCACCACCACCACCACCACCAGTCTGTCTTAATCTGGAAGCTCTGCTGAAAACTACTGGTGGCTTATATTTGAAATACCAATGACATACCTTCCAGCATCACGGTATGACCGACTGACAAGACAGTGGTGGGGTCCCAAATCAGATCAATTAAATCAGGATCTCTCCATCTGTGGTGCAGCCGGGGGTTTTAAGTGTGCCGGATGAGTCTAATGTATACCCATGGTTGATAGCCACTGCCCGAAGTTCAGTGTGGGTGGGAGCATAAAGGGTGAGGAATAAGGATGGCAGCAAAGAGGAGAAGCTAGAAATACTGGTGAGGCTCACTCATTCTGGCTTCATACTCTCTGGCAAGGAGTTTGGACTCTATCCTGGAAGTCCTTTGAGCCAAAAAGGGTTGTTTCTTTTAAAAAAAAAACTAAGAAACAACATGATCAATTTGGTGTTCAAAGATTTAAAGTTCTTTGATTTCTCTAATCTTTCTTTTCATCATCTGCAAAATGTAAGTGGACTAAATGACATTCCATGTCTCTCCTCGTCTTACAGAAAATTCTTAGCAGAGTCATCATTCCTTACCTGAAGTCCTAGAACTAATGCCTCCCATAGATTGAAACTGCACTTTCCTCTATGCTGGGCATAGTCATTTTTTGAGGGCAGGTTCTCCCTGGGAAATTTTAGAGGGGGTGACTGCTAACCACCAGTTTCTGCCTCAGCAAGGGCCTGGTCTTGATGGAACAGAGGACCTGTTAATTAGCAGACAAAGCCTTGTCAATCAAAGTTTATAGATGGGTCTTTCCTTGCTTTGGGAAACTAGGCCCCAGCTTTTCCCTGTACTTCTAAGTATGGTTTCAAAGTCCAAGATGGGTATTTGTTAGATTTAATGGAACACTGTTTGTTAACTGTATACTTGAAGTAAAGATAAGAAAGCAAGTCTTTATGTTTGGACTCTAGTTCTTGGCTATATCGTGGGTAAGTAAGGCTCTCAGAGACCTGACCTCTGGATGTGGCATTGTGTATGCATGTCCATAAAGACTCTTCTATAAACCTCCAGAAATTCATTATGGTGACTTTTCAAAGGACTAGGGAAACAGGGCCAGCTGAAATTGTGTGAATTGAATCTGGTGAAGTTGTTTTCAGTGGTACTGCAGGTCACTTTTCTTAATAGGAATAATGGCCATCATTTGCATTGGGGTGGGAAATCGCTTGCTTTAAGTGGCTGCTTGGTCATGAGCAGACTGCCTTGTGATGCCAGAGGGGACCACGTATGGGGATCCCATTCAGACTATGCTCTAGAGATCCTCACTGTGTGCAGTGGAGGCCTGGGGTCCCATCACCCCACCCCCACCCCACCCCGCCTCCAGCCAGTGTCAGCTTCATTTGCCTTTTCCGATTCACAGAAAAAACAGCACATCTGTTTGAAAATGCATTTACTTTTCATTGTCATCTGGAAGAAAAGACTGCTGCTAATGAAACTGGTGAATTAATTTGGATTGCTTCGGACTAAATATGATGGATACTCTCAACAAACACCTGCACCATTAGAGGCAATTTGCTGAGACCAAATGCTGTTTTAGGGGAGACAGAAGCTACTGTAATTGAAGTCTTGGGGGAAACATGACCTTTTATGCCTTCCCTTGTACAGAAATCATCACATGTTGTTATGTTGAGGTAAGCATAAAATTTCAATTACATTTTGGGATCTGAAAGTGAGAATGCCCTCGTTTGCCCCCATTTAATTCTCTGGCTATATCAGCTGTTTATCCCTTCCTTTCCTTGGCATGAAAGAATTAGGGATTAAAAAGAAAGAAACCACCAAAAGCAAGAAATCTTAAGCCATGTAATTACTCTAATTGACTAATGGGAGTCTTTTCTCAATAGCAGACAATTCTTCCCAGTTTACGGACACGTGTTTACATTTCTAAAGGATTCAGGAAGTGGTGTTCACGGTTCTGTCTCTCGCTACATGGGCTAGCAGAAAACAGGGCTCAAATCTTCGGCAAACTGATGCAGCTCCTGAATTTTCCTCCAAACAACTTAATATTTCTTTCCACTCCGTTTGTTTGTTGAGATGATGCCTAATGAACTATTCCTTGATGGCAGCGTCACTAATAAAACATAAGTCAAATTGAGCTCTACATCCCATTCATGTGCTAGGAAGAGGCAGTGGTGTAAACCAGTGCTTGTTTCCAGCTGTTTTCTTGTCATTAGCTTTTAATTTCAACAGCTACCTACTTGGGCCACCCCTCTCTTTTCTCAGCTCAGGTATTTGTGCTCTTAGTGTGATTGTCAGTTCTGTTCTGCTTGAAAGGTTTCAGTGTATGTTGCTATGGTTACAGGTGCCAGAATTGGAAAGAAATGAAGGGGGTATCAAGGGTTTGACGTAGCTGTGATGAAGGCTTAGTGCTGAAATGTTAGCTATTACTTTGGCGGATTCTATGTTATTTGACAATGAATCCATTTTAATAGAATATTTAAATGCATTCTTGAATATATGGTGCATCAAAATGGAAATATGGATAACTGGATTTAAAGTAAATGAATATTTTAAAACAGTTTCGAGTACATACCCTCTTGACCACTTGGGAATGAAATGAACACTGTTAGTGCAATATGTAGTATCACCTGAGTGTGTAATGTGGGCCATTTCATTAGGTCTCCATGTCTGCCTAGAATGCCAGAGGCCTCTTGTTGTCTTGTCATTATTTTCGGGTTTTCCTCAACAGTAGAATGGAGTTCTGTCAATTTGGTAATAAGGAGATGAGTTCTTTAGTTCTCAAGGTGACTGGGAAGATAGGATTGGCTTGGAGGTTTTTCTGTCTTGTAGGAAATGGATTAGGAGGCAGGCCTGGGTGACTAGCTGTCCCTCTCTTTGCATCCAAAGACTCCCGGGAGGCTGATTATACAGATGCCACCCTTGGCCTTGATGTGATCCTCTATGTGCCTACTTAACTGCCCAAGATGATTATCCCTTCTTAAAGCAATTGAAGAAGCTGCTGCTCCCTGTTGAAAATCTTTCTTCTCCTCTCCGCCCCCACCTCACACCTTTTCTCTGTTCAGGGACCCTGCTTCTCCTCTCTTTGTTTCCTCCCCAGGGTCCCACAGTCCTCACTCCAAGCTCACTGTTTGGTATCCTGCTTCTTTTACGGAGTAACTTGAAGGATGAAGATGCTTGTTTTTTGTTTGTTTGTTTGTTTAAAATCAATTTGATATAAACAAGTCTTGGAGTGATCTTTCTGTCTTCTTACTAGTTTCAATGGAAGGAGAGCCCTTCCCGGCATTTCCATTCTTGGCGCCTACACCATTCTTGGAATAGAGCACAGTGGCTAAGAACATGAACAGGCCACTGGAGCCCAACTGCCTGGGTTTAAATCCCAGCTCTGTGACTTACTCTATGTGTGATCTGGCGGTTGTGACTTCATGTCTATGGGCCTCAGTTTTCTCATCTATAAACTGGGATTAATAAATTGCTCCTGGTTTTGGTGAGGAACACACATACCACCACACACGTGTATATAGAGTCACTGGGTGGTGCAAACTGTTAACAGACTCTGCTGCTGGAGATTCAAGCCTACCCAGAAACTTCTTGGAAGAAAATCCTGGCAATCGACTTGTAAAAAAATCGGTCATTGACAACCCTACAGAATACAGCTTCTCTCTCACACATGGAGTTGGAATTGACTCAATGGCAAATGGTTTCACATATAGAGACACCAGTACATGCATGTGTGTCAGTTAGAATTATCAGGCAGGACATACGTTGTGATTGTTAAGTGCCACTGAGTCAGTTCTGACTCACAGCGATCCCGTAATAGGGTTTTCAAGGAGTGGCTGGTGAGTTTGAACTGCCCACCTTTGCAGTTCAAACTGACCTACAGGGCCACATTAGGAACTAAATCAGCATTTGCTTTTGTTCAACAATTATTTGTGGTCTGTTATGCGCCCTGATGGTGCTGTAGGATAAGCACTGCACTGCTAACTCCTAAGTTGGTAGTTCAAATCCACCAGACACTCCAGGGAAGCAAGATGAGGTTTTCTGTTCCCATAAAGATTTGCAGCCTCAGAAACCCTATGGTTGCTATGAGTTGGAATCAATTAGAAGGGTTTGCGTTTTGATTTTGCTTTATCAGGTGTACTATGTGCCAAGGAATCCTGATTTGGTGCTGTAGGATGAGCACTGGGCTGCTAACCACAATATTGGTTCAAACCCACCAGTCACTCCTTAGAACCCCTAGACAGGCTTGATATGAGTTGGAATGGACTCAACGGCACTTCACAACAACACCACCAACATGCGCCAAGTTCTTTGCTTGGTCCTGGGTGTAGGGCAGTGAACAAAACTGACATGGTCCTCACTCTCAAAAGCAAGCTGTGAGGGAGTCATTGCAATAAAGGGTGAGGCGTACTAACAGTTCTTGCAACCCACAGTTTTCAGAACTGTCTAAACATGTCATGTCATGAAAAACACCTGTATTGCCATGGCCAGGAATTTGCTGCTCTCTGAAGTGTTTTGGGTCTGCCCAGACAGATCTATGAATGAGGAGAGGTAGTTGGCCTTTCAAGAAGAACTCCCACAGAGGGTTCAGACACTTAAGCCAGAGTCTGGGCAGGACTTTCTCGCTTTTACAAACAACACAAAGGATCTAATTCTCTCTAATAAGCAGAGCTACCAATGGCAGTCTGTACAATAACTTTTAAAAACCTGACCTTGTGACCTAGAGGCCATCCTGAAATCACTGCCCCGCCTCCTTCCTCTCCTCCATCACTCAATAAACATCCAGCTTGATCTATTGTTCTGTGGAAGAGAAGGCCCATGAAATAATTAACAATCCCCTCTCTGTTCTGCAATGCTTACTCCAAACGTTGAGCATTCAGAGCCTCTGGAAAGACGAAGCAAAAATGATGTTCTTACCAGGTGATTAGATGACAAAGAACGCGCTGCAATCCATGCCTCAGCATTCCTGGAAGCAGCGTAATTAAGAACTGGCCCTTGTTAAAGGACTGACGTCTTCCCAGCCAAGAGAGTTGTCTAGTTACAACCAGACAACTAAAAAGGCACTGCAATTCGGACTTGTTTTGAGTGTCTCTGTTGAAAGAGCTTTAAAATTGTGGATTGTGCTAATACTCCTAGTTGCAAGGGAAGGGTTTAGCACTCAGAGTACCACCGTGTTAACATTTCCTTTTTTTTTTTTTGGAAAAACACTCCTTTGTTTTTTGGCTAGTGGAGTTCTTTACTTTTAACCTGTCCTCATAGAGATTTCTGAACAGTAGCTTTGATTGGTGGGAACTGAGGTTTAGAGTTCTAAAGGGAAGACTTGCTTGGGTTTTGTGTGGTCCCTAGTGACAGACCTGTGAAAAAATACTGGGCGAAGACCAGGGGATGATGGAGACACTGGCTGGGTTAGAATGGAGAGCTTCCTGGAGCAGCTGGATGCATCCTAACAGAGGCAGGGAGCCACGGGCCAAGATAACATCCATCCTTAGAAACATAGTCAAGCGCTAGAGCACAGTGAAGAATTGAGGCCAAGGTCAGAAGCTTAGACTGTTCGGACAAGGAGGCAGTCACAACCCTGATTAACCCGGACTCACGGCTTCCAGAGACAGGCTACCTGGGTTTCAATCCTGGCTTTGACACTTACTTACAGGCTATGCAACCTTGGGCAGTGTCTGTTTCTCTTTCCTTATCTGTGACATGGTAGGGCTGGAGTGGGGTGGGACTAAAACCACCTGAATGTGCCGTGCATTTCACTGTTTGGTTTTGGCTCTATAGGACTTGCCCTTCCTCAGCTGTGCTGTGTATTGTACGAGCACTATCCCTCTAGGCTGCATTCCACGGGTACCTATATCAGCAGGTTTCATGCTGGGGATAGCCAATGGGAGGTAGTGGCAGCAGATCAGAAAGGAGGAGGAAAGGGACTCCTAATGGATTCCGCTGCTAACCAAAAAAATGGAAGGTTTGAACTCACCCAGTGGTACCGAGCAAGACAAATCTGGTGATCTACTTCCAAAATCAGCCATTGAAGAGCTTGAGTACAGCTCTACTGTGACACACAGGGGATCTCCATGAGTTAGACTTGGAGTTGACTTGACAGACATTTGTGGTGGCTGGCAGCTCAGATGGGTTACTCGCAGCCGTTGTAGTTCCTCTATGACCATGGCTCTTACCGGACTGTCTCTCTCTCCATGCCCCAGTCCCCACTATAATTGTAGCCCAGTGCTATCCAATAGAAATCGAATGTGAGCCACAGTGTGATTCGAAAGGTCCTTGTAGTCATATTAAAAAAAGGACAAGGACCAAGAAAATTTTATTTTAATATTATACTTTAGTGAAAACAGTAGATCCCAAACAGTATCATTTCAATATGCCATGGATATAAAAGTATTAATGAGATAGGTTATGTATATTTTTTCACACTAAGTCTTTGAAATCTGGTGTTGATTTGACACATGCAGATCTCATAAGGACTAGACATATTTGAAGTGTCAGTAGCTGCCTGTGATCAGTGGCCACCATACTGGACAGTGCTGAGTGGCTGATCTCTGTACTTCTTCCTGTGACCAGTGGCCACCATACTGGACAGTGTTGAGTGGCTGATCTCTGTACTTCTTCCTGTGACCAGTGGCCACCATACTGGACAGTGTTGAGTGGCTGATCTCTGTACTTCTTCCTTCTGCCCTGGGGAGAGTTAGGGTGACCTGCTGTTGATTGCTGAATTGTCTTACTATTTCGATTTGACCTCCAGGTCTTTACTCAGGCATGTAATCAGTTTCCTGTATGAAAGCCTCTCTTTTAGTTACACCTAAAATGTTACAGGAGCAGATTGTTAGTTCTTTAACCTTTTGGTTAGTAGCCAAGTGCCTAACCATTGCACCTGTAACGATTCCAACCTAGAAGAGTGTATGGGGTAGCTCTCCTTTATCACATAGAGAGTCACTATGAGTCAAAATTGACATGATGGCCCTCAGTCCAACAAGGCGGTAACTGTTTACTGACGGTTGTTGTTATTGTTAGCTGCTGTCCTGCTGGCCCTGGATTCAGGGTGAACCCGTGCACAGTGGACTAAAACCCTGCCCAGTTCTGTGCCACCTCTATCTTCATTGGCAACTCAGGCTGTTACTATCCATAGGGTTCTCATTGGCTGATTTTTTGGAAGTAGATTGCCAGACTCTTCTTACTAGTTTGTTTTATTGTGAAAGACCCCCTGAAACCTGTTCGTTACCATAGCCACATGCAAGTCGACTCAGATAGGTAGTATCTATGCATTAGCCAGGAATCTAATCCACAGAGGGTGAGAATTCTACAACCGAGTAAACACTGCCTAAAACAATTGGTGGGAATATTGTTTAAGAGAATTGTTGGGAAACTGTTTTAGCTATCCAGTGCTGCTAAAACCGAAATACAAGTGAATGGCTTTAACAAACAGAAATATTTTTTGCCCACAGTTTAGGAAGTTAGAAGTCCAAATTCAGGGTGTCAGTACTGGGGGAAGGCTTTCTTTCTCTGCTGGCTCTGGGGGAAAGTCCTTGTCATCAATCTTCCCCTGAATCTTGGAGTTTCTGAGTACTGGACACTGGGTCCAAAATATGTGCTAGACTCTCAGCTCTCCTTTCTTGGTGATATTGTTGTTGTTATGTGCCGTGGATCGGTTCTGACTCATAGCAACCCTGTACAGGGTTTCCGAGGCTGTAAATCTTTGTTGTTGTTGTTATGTGCCGTGGAGTCGGTTCCGAGTCATAGCGACCCTACACAGGGTTTTCGAGGCTATAAATCTTTACGGGAGCAGACCGCCTCATCTTTCTCCCGTGGAACTGCTGGTAGTTTTGAACTGCTGACCTTGCGGCTCGCAGCCTGATTCGTAACCACTACACTATTCTTGGTGATAGTAGGGCCCTTTTCTCCATGATGTCTCTCTGCTTTTATCTCTTGTAAGATAAAAGGTGATACAGGCCATGCCCCAGGGAAACTCCCCTTACAATGTCCTTAGTCAAGTAAGGGCATTGCATCCCACCGTAATCCCTTACTACTGATTGGCTGATCACATCAAATGACATCATGGGAGGTGATTACATCATTACCGAACTGCCAAACCACTGGGAATCATGGGATGGCACAGTCAAGGTGACATCTATTTTGGGAGTAACAATATTCAATCTATGACAAACACCAATAAAGCTACTGCATGTAAAGGACTTGGAACAGTGTCAGGCATATAGTAAGGGTTCAATACAGGGTGATATTTAATAAGTAAAAGTTTGTAAAAGAATTGTAAGACAACTGGACTACATGAGCAAATACGATGAAGAGATTAAAGATGTAATCAAAGGGAGACTTCTACTCAACTACTACGATCATTTCCAAACAGCTCTCTGAGCCAAGGACCCCATGACCTGCTTGGATACCTTTCTGCTGCCACCACCTGTAGGAGAAGAGTCTGGAAAGAGGAAGGGAAAGTTTTCCGAAATAACCAGCCTTCATGATTGGAAACTTTGGCCTTTCACTTCTTTGGAAGTATAACACTTAACCCTGTCTACATAGGAAGAACACATAGGTGGTACAGGCAGCGACCATAAACATTTTTACCATAGTCAGCTTTGTTGTGCCATTGAGTTGGTGGCAACTGATAGAAACCCTATGTAGGTTTCTGAGGAGTGGCTGGTGAGTTTTGAACCACTGACCGTGTGGTCCAGTGCTCATCCAACAGCGCCGCACCAGGACTCCACAGTCTGGTATGTGCTGTGAACAAATTACATGACGAACCTGTGAATCAATTACATGATGCAATCAATACTGAGCTGCAAGTATGAGTTTTCAAACCAGCCAGAACAGGGTTCAAATCACAGCATTGCCACTCTCTGGGCATATAACCATAGGCAAGCCACAAACACTCTCTGTACTTCAGTTTTGTCATGTCTAAAATGAGTGTTGATAATACTGAATTATTGTGAAGATTAAACAAGATATATGTGTAAAACAACTGGCACATTGCCTGACTTAGGTTAAATGCTTAACAAATGCTAGCTTCTGTCCCTCCTTTTCTTAGGTAAATTATAGATGTTTTCATAACCTCAGTTAACTTGGGCTAAAATATCACTCATTCTCTTCAGTGCTGCAATTGTTTGACCTCCTTAGTTACTTGTTCTTCTCTGTTAATGCTCCTTATTCCAGGACTGAGCTGTTTAGCATAACATCTTGGGTCTTTGGCAAAGGATATCCCTGTCATTTTCATTCATTTGCTGAGTGCAATAGAAATCATCATGGATGAAGAGTTAAGGTAGGCTTGGGTTTCATCCAGGGCAGTGTTGCATATTAGTTTCCTAGGGCTGCCGTAACAAAGAACCACAAACCGAGTGTTTCTCACGGTTCCGAAGTTATCTTAGTTATCTTTTGTTGTGGTGGTTACGTGCCATCGAGTCAGTTACGACTCACGGAGAGCCTATATAGGGTTTTCAAGGAGTGGCTAGTGAGTGTGAAATCGACCTTGAGGCTTTAACAAACAGAAATTGATTCTCTCATAGGTTAGGAGGCTTGAAGTCCAAATTCAGTACGCCAGCTCTAGGGGCAGGCTTTCTCTCTTTGTCTGCTCCGGGGGAAGATCCTTGTCTCTTTTCAGCATCTGTAGGCCCAGCATTCCCTTCAAAACTCCCTGCATCTTGGCATCAATCTTCCCCTGGATCTAGAAGTTGCACAGTGCAGGGACCCAGGGCCAATGGGAGCACTCCACACCTTGGTAGTAGTAGCTTCCTTTTCCTCTGCTCACTTCCGTCTCCTATTATCTTTGTAAAAGAGTTTGCAGTCCACGCCCCTTACATTGGATCAGGTTTGTGATAGTTTTAAAGAGACTATTGCTGCTGTTACGTGCCATCGAGTTGGGTCTAACTCATAGTGACCCTGCATAGGATTTCTAAGGAGCAGCTAGTGGGTTTGAACTGCCGACCTTTGCTTAATCCTACAGCACCGCACCAATACTCCAAGGGCATTGTTGTTGTTGTTTGTTGTTAAGTGCCAATGAGTCAGTTCTGACCTATAGTAACCCTGTATAGGATTTCCGAGGAGCAGCTGGTGGGCTTGCATTGCTGATCTTGTGGTTCAAAGTGACTTTAGAGTCCAGTGCATTAACCCGCAGTGCCACACCAGGACTCCAAAGGTATTGCAGTCAACCCTTAATCCTCTTACTGGTTTAGCACATCAGATCACATCATGGGGTAATCATCTCATAACTGCCACATTACAGCATCACATAACTGCCAAGCTACTGAGAATCATGAGCCAGACAGGTTGACACATATTCTGGGGGATAAAACACAATTTGCAAAAGGAGGTTAGTATCTTGAATTCAGGGTGTTGCCAGGAAAATGTTCTCTCTGAAAACTTTAAAGTAGGGGAGAGGACTGTGCAGCCTGGGGGCCATATAAGGCCGGTGAAATAATTTCATCTGGTACTGCCAAGGCAACTGAAGTTCCAGCCATCACGTTGTTGTTGTTAGGTGCCATCAAGTTGGTACCGACTCATAGTGACCCTACGAACAACAGAACGAAACACTGCCTGGTCCTGGGCCAACCTCACAATTGTTGCCATGCTTGAGCCCATTGATGCTGCCATTTTGCCAATGCATCTCGCTGGGGGGTCTTCCTATTTTTCTCTGACCCTCCACCTTGCCAAACATGATAATCTTCTCCAGCGACTGCTCCCTCCTGACAATCTGTCCGAAGTATGAGAGACGAAGTCTGGCCATCCTGACCTCAAAGGAGCACTCTGGCTGCACTTCTTCCAACATGGATCTGCTAGTTCTTTTGGCACCTCATGACACTTTCAATATTCTCCTCCAACACCATAACTCAAATGCATCAATTCTTCTATGGTCTTCCTTATTCACTGTCCAACTTTCACATGCATATGAGGTTATTGAAAATACCATGGCTTGGGTCAGGCACACCTTAGTCCTCAAGCTGACATCTTTGTTCTTCAACACTTTTAAAAGGTCTTGTGCAGCAGATTTGCCTAATGCAATACGTCGTTTGATTTCTTGACGGCTGCTTCCATGAGTGTTGATAGTTGATCCAAGAAGAATGAAGTCCTTGACAACTTCAATCTTTTCTCCATTGATAAGAATGTTGTTTAGTGGTGAGGATTTTTGTTTTCTTTACATTGAGATGTAATCCATACCGAAGGCTGTGCTCTTTGATCTTCATCAGTAAGTATTTTAAGTTCTCTTCACTTTCAGTAGCAAGGTTGTATCATCTGCATATCGCAAGTTGTTAATGAGTCTTCCTCCAATCCTGATGCCACGTTTTTCTTCATATAACCCAGCTTCTCAGATTATTTGCTCACCATACAGGTTGAGTAAGTGTGGTGAAAGAACATAACCCTGTTGCACACCTTTCCTAATTTTAAGCCATTCAGTGTTCCCATGTTCTGTTCGAACAACTGCCTTTTGGTCCATGTACAGATTGGGTGAGTTAATTAAATGTTCAACCAAATACAGGTTAATTTTTAAGTTGATAATTTTGTATGGCCTGTGAATGATGTTATAAATTCTGGAAGATCTTTTCTTATCTCTCTCAGCTCCTGGTAATCCCAGGCATTCTTTTTTTTTTTTTTTTTTCCTGCCTTTTTTTTTTTTTTTTAAAGTAGAAAAGCACATTTATTGGCTCACAAACTGAGCAAGACAAGGGTCTCTCTCCAGCTGTATACATGGTTTAATTAAAGGGTTAATGACTGTAACAGGACTCTGGTCCTGCTTCGCTGTAGTTCTCTCAGCTTAAAAAAAATCTTTTTTAAAGTTTTTATTATGAATTGAGTGATAGTTTATATGGGAGAACATCAGATTTATACTCATCCTATGGTATTTCATTTCATTGCAATGATTACAATCCCCTCCGTGCATCATCATTCAACAGTATTT
>NW_006408813.1:276215-294820 GCF_000296735.1 Chrysochloris asiatica | reverse complement strand
AAAACTCTTCAGTGGGGACTCTACCTTCCCCCACACACTCTGAAACTAAACTCCCTCTGGAAAACTGGTAAGTCTGTCACTTTGTGAATCCCAGGCATTCTTTGACCTATACAGGCATCACTTCCGTTCTCCTTCCATCTTCAATGGCCATCTTCCTTCTCTGTGTCTGCCTGTCTCTCTTATAAGGACACCAGTCATATCAAATTAGGAGTCATCCTATTCAGTAAAACTTCATGTGACTTTAACTGATAACATCTTCATAGACTCTGTGTCCAACAAGGTCACAGTCACAGGTACTGAGGGTTAGGTTATCTATCTATCTATCTGGGGAGAATGGTGACTTTGTAGGATAAGCACTGGACTGCACACCACAAAGTCAGCAGTTCAAACCCACCAGCTATTCTCTAGGAGGAAGACGAGGCTTTCTGCTACTGCAAAGATTTACAGCTTCAGAAACCCTATACAGAATTGCTATGAGTTGGAACCAACTCGACGGTACTTAACAACAACTCTATGTAACCTTTCTTTCTTACTTTCTAGCTACCTCTATTTTGTTGTGGTGAAATATATATAGCAAAAATATTGCCACTTTAACCCATTTTTTAGTTACATTAATTACACTCACCATACTGTGGTATCAACATATCTTCTGGGGAAACACAACTGAACAATAACAGTAACTGTTCAAGGAGGTCCAGTTGGGCACAGTGACAACAGGAATCATAGGCATTAGTGACCTCTGAAGTGGAGAGAGGCAGCAAAGACGTGCCAGGTAGTCTGACTTTGTTGAATCAGGATCTCACACTGTGGCTAGAAAACACGGGGCAGGGTTCATTTAGACAGGAATGCTAACAAGGCATGGCCAAGGGTCATGGCTTAGCCTCTTTTTACAGCAGGACTGTAGTGTAAACATGAAACTGAGGTAGTTACATAGATTTAGGTATTGGGAACACATGATAGGACTTGGGCATGACAGCTTCTGAGTATCGGACATCAAGACTAATATCAGATCTTGCTAGCTGTTGGGGCTAAGTCTCCTGGAAGCCCCCAGGTTCAATTGCTGTCTGGGTGGTGCTGATAGCTTCAAGAGTTGTGGGGAAACTTTTGTTCCTGCAAGCTCTTTCATACTGAACATGCACAGTGCCTGCCATTCCCATAGCCCCATTTTCTTATAAATGACCCTGTCTTACAGCCCTTGCTAATGGGCCAACCCTAAGAAGCCATGTCTTATACCACATGATTTTGCTGTCACCTTCCTCCCCATTCAGACACTCATGACTTCTTGAATAGCAGGTAGACATTTGGCCCAAGAGCAGCTGGTCATTAGACTGTCTGTTAGCCTAAGAAGTGGCCTAGCAGAGACAGCTCTACCCAACCTTGACCACCCAGGTTCTTGTTATGGAGGATATAAAGAGAAATAGGAGACTAAAGTGGGAAAAGGACAAGGTATAAGGAATTATGAGGACCCATGAGTGTCCTGGTATGGCACTGTAGGATAAACATTGGACTGCTAGCCACAAGGTCGCTGGTACAAACCCACCATCAGCTCCTTGGAAACCCTATACAGGGTTGCAATGAATCAGAATGGACTCAACGCTACTTAACAACAACATGAGCAAGCTGAAGCCCCCTAATGCATGAAGTATAAGAAGTAATTGTTGTTGTTAAGTGCCGTCGAGTCGTTTCCGACCCATAGCGACCCTGTACAGGGTTTCTGAGGCTGTAAATCTTTATGGGAGGAGAACGCCTCATCTTTCTCCCGCGGAACAGCTGGTAGTTTCGAACTGCTGGCCTTAAGGTTCACAGCCTGATTCGTAACCACTATGCTACCAGAGCTAGAAGTAGGTATGTGGTAGAAAACATAGAAGAAAGGGGGAAGAAGTCAGATGAAAGTAAGAGAAGTAAGAAGGCACATAAAGGTAGCTCAGGTCATGGATGAGGCACGTTAATGATGGAACACTTGAGAAAAAGTTCCAGAAATCTAATTCTGAAAATTCCAGAGGTTTGCAGAGCTGTCTTGGATTCACTTTCAGTGATTTTAAGGCCTACTGCCCGGAGATGGCTAGCTGCTTGCTGTAAAGGAGTTTCTAGGTGGTACAAATGGTTAAGTGTTCGACTATTATCCAAAGGGTTGGTGGTTTAAATCCACCCAGAGGTATCTCAGAAGAAAGGCCTAGTGACCTGCTTCTGAAATTTCAAAACCTTTAAAACTTTAGGGGGGCACTGTTCGACTCAGAATTAACTTGACGGTAACTGGTTTATTAACGGGTAGCTGCTGGCCCATCCACTTCATAGTCTAATACAGGTGTTCATAGTAATGTCCCCTTCACACCTGGCCATTTGAATTCTGGCTCCTTCCGTCTTTTGGCTCTGTCCTCTTCTGTTGCTTTGGATTGGAATTCTCTTCATCTGACCTGTGGAAGACACCATAAGGAAGGCACACCTGCTGTTTGCCCACTTTGTCCCAGGAGTGTGTGACGCATATCAGTTCTCCTATATCCCGCTGATGAAACCCAGTCTTACAGCTCTATGTAGGTTCAATGGGGCTGGGAATTATAGTCCCTGTCTGGGACGGTACTTCCCAACAATTCTGCACTATGGAGTGGGAACATCAGTCTCTGAACTCTGCTCACCTCCCTATTAACCCATATTTTTACAATACCCTCCCTTCCCCCTATATCCTTAACTTGGCTTGCTGTTATTTTTAAGTGCCTTCGAATCGGTTCTGACTCATAGCAACCCTGTACTGTACATGGTTTCCGAGGAGCAGCTGGTGGGCTTGAACTGCTGACCTTGTGCTTCACAGTCTAGTGCTGATCCTACAGCGCCACGCTTCTTTACAACAGATGAGCTTAGCAATACAAGTACCTTTAAGGGAAAGAGGGTTTTTCCTTCACTCAGTGAAGTCTATCTATCATTAGTGCCTACAGAGGAAGGTTTTGGGTTGTTTTATGGTAGTTTTATGGTTCAGCTCCCCTGTCATCAAACCTTAACAGAAAAAAAACAAAACAAAAACAAACCCAGATTTCCTGGGTTCTCCTAGCACCTTGGGTCTTGGTTCTCATTGCTCCCATTTGTTTGCAAGTTGGGAACCCACCAACTTTGGAGAGAACTTACAAAAAACCTGGGCTCTTCCAGGGTTCCCATAACATGAGAGGAAGTTTCTCTCAAGTTGAGGAAGAAGCATCGTCACATGTACAGTGACAATCTCAATCCAAGTTCCTCCTCATCCTATCCAGTTAGGTTTGGCATGCTCTGGGGTCTACTAACTTACATTTCCTAGTGAGGCTTGGTACTCGATTTGGGTCACTTTCAATTCCCTAGTGACACTGGGGATCTCCTTATGATTTGTATCCCAGTTTTGTGACCCAGGAAAACCCTTGATGGAAAGGCAGCAGAGGAAGGGCCCTGAGGTTAAGTTTCCCCACGTGAGTACAGTAGGGGCACAGGTGAATGGGAGGGAGACTAAGTGGTGGTGGTTGTGTGCCGTGGAGTCGGTTCCGACCCATAGTCGCCCTGTACAGGGTTTCTGAGGCTGTAAGTCTTTGTGGGAGCAGAAAGCCTCATCTTTCTCCCGCTGGAACTGCTGACCTTGAGGTTTGCAGCATGACTCGAAGCCACTACGCTACCAGAGCTCCTTGGGAGACAAAGTAGCGGGGTGGATTTGAACAAAGTCTTGGAGAACAATGAAAATTGTAACTTCCAAATAGTTTTAAATAGTTTTAGAGTGATGCTATCAGACTCATTAAATTATTTTCAAAAAACAGTCACTATAACTAGAAATGAAAGGCGATGAAAATCAGCAGTTTTATCAAATGGGTCTATCATGCAATATAAGAACTATGCCCTCCCTAACCAACTTGACAGCACCTGATCACAACAACAACATTGCATGTGCTAATACTAATGATACACATGTTGGCGAGCTTGATTTGAAGATGTAGATTTGAGTAAGACAGGCTGATTTTAAATCCTGACTTAGCAATTTACTAATCTGTGTGACCTTAAATTAGTTATAGAATCTCTGTGTGTGTTAGTTTCCCAGCTACAAAATGAGAGAAACTAACCGAAAAGACTCCTGGACTGCAAATCACAAGGTCGGCAGTTCAAACCCACCAGCTGCTCCTCAGTAACTCTATACAGGATCACTATGAGTCTGAACTGACTCAACGGCACTTAACAATAACAACAACTGAAATCTACCTCATATGGGGAGCAATAAGAATTCAGTGATAGTTCTTGTAAAGCTTATCATACTTGGCACGTGGTAAATGTGTGTAAAGCAAAGATGTCAGCTTGAGGACTAAGGTGCTCCTGACCCAAGCCATGGTATTTTCTATAACCTCATATGCATGTGAAAGCTGGACAGTGGATAAGGAAGACCGTAGAAGAATTGATGCTTTTGAGTTATGGTGCTGGAGGAGAATACTGAAAGTGCCATGGGCTGCCAAAAGAACCAACAGTTCTGTGTTGGAAGAAGTGCAGCCAGAGTGCTCCTTGGAGGCCAGGATGGTCAAACTTCGTCTCCCATACTCTGGATTCAAATTCCATCTCTATCCCCTGTTAGCTATGTGATCTAGGGTATATAACAGCCTCTTTGATATTGACTCATCTGTAAGGGTGGGGACAATAAGAGTGTCTACCTCTTAAGGTTTCTCTGAGAAATAAATGAGCCGTGGTGGTGGTGGTGGTTATGCGCCATGGAGTCGGTTCCGATTCATAGCGACCCTGTACAGGGTTTCCGAGGCTGTAAATCTTTACAGGAGCAGAAAGCCTCATCTTTCTCCTGTGGAACTGCTGGTAGTTTCAACTGCTGACCCTGAGGATAGCAGTCCATTTCGTAACCACTACGCTACTCACTTCTGACTCATAATGACCCTGTATAGGGTTTCCAAGAGCAGCTGGTGGGTTCAAACTGCTGACCTTGTGATTCAAAGTCCTGTGCTGATCCTACATCACCACATAGGGTCCTTATGGGTCAGAATCAACTTAATGGTGCCTAACAACAATAGCAACAGGGGTTTTAAAGGCCAATTCAGCTGTCGGCATACACTTGGCAAGGCCAGCCTCCTGTATCCAGTGGATACATCTCTTGGGCTTTGTCGGGCCCATACGGTTTTAATAGACTTTCCTGGGATTTAACTATGGTTGTACAGGAACTGCTGTATATAATATGCTGTTTGCACAATGTCCAAGTTACATAACATTCTATTTCATAGACTGTATCATGGACGTTAAGTGACACGTGCCTGTAGTCATGAAAAACAAAATCATTCACATGCATTGCTGTTCCTAATACCTTTCTTATTATGGATTGTCCTAATGAATTGATACTTGAAGTACAACTACTATTATTTGTATGTTTTTTTTTTAAAGACTTATATTCAAGAAGTTAGTAAACACTGAGCTGAGAGCACTCTCAAAGATAAACAAACAAACAAACAAAAAAGACAAAGAAACAAAGAAAAAAAATCCAAACCAAGCAAACAAAAATCAGCCATAATAGGCTTGGTTATGCTGTGATAAAATACATAAGTACACAAAGAAAAGAATCTTAGTGACTTAAAACAACAAAAATTTATCTATTGCTCATACTACATGTCACAAGACAGTTTAGAACCCTGCTCTATGTCATCTCACTCCAGGACATTTAGAACTTTGCCAGTTGCTATGGCACACAGAAAAAGGAAAAAATCAGTTACAGTTTCTGCTTTACGTCCATGGACATTTTATTGACCAATGCAAGTCACATTGCCACCCCTGAGTTCTGGTATGTGAAGCGTCATCCTACCATGTACTTAAAAGGAAAAACAGAAATGTTTGGCAAGCACTGCTAATGACAATCATACACTTGAGGTTCGTGTTACACAATGTCTGAGTGAAAAGCAAGTTAATATAAAGAGTCAGCTTTCATTATTTCTTATAATAAAGCAATGACTGAATTCCTAATAAAAACAATGGAGACTCTATTTACTCCATCCGCCTGTATGGGACTTTGTGCCCATATACAAGCTTTGTAATAGATGATGTGCTAAGACTTCCAGGCAGAAAGGTCCTCAGTGTAAAGGTGCAAAAGATGACCAAGAGAAAAAGAAGGCAAAAATGGTACCACTTGTTAAACGCTTTACTGGTGTCATTACAGACCACTGTTTCCATTCAGGTGAGGATGGCCAGATTGGATCTATTTGCAAGGAGTATCTTTTTGTGCCTCAGACAGACAGCAGCTTCATGACTGAGGAAACTGTGGGGTCTGTATCATTGCTTTTCATACCTCTTTTTATCTCAAAAATAAAACAAGAGCAAGAATAAATATACCTTAGTCTAAAGGGTGAACTAGGGCTTATACCCAGTACTTAGACTGATAGCATCTAGTCTGATAGACATATACTACAGGACATGGAGAGGGCTTCAGACAGAACAATGAAGGGAGTGCCTTATTTACTCACAATATGGTCACTGAAACCCATCATAGGAAAAGTTTCAGTACTGCATCAGTGGGCCAAACACACATGGACTCTGCCCTCACAGAGCTTACTGTCATTGCTAAGAGCGTGAACCCTATGAAGTTACTGATGTTAACCCAGGTTTTTTAAGCTATACAGCTAGCAAAGTCATAGAATTCACCTCTAATGTAATGCTTTTAGGAATAAGGCGTGAACCTGGTACTTTTCTTTCTGAGTCATGTTGAGTCTGAGCATGGTTGAGGTAGTATTTATCCCACTGACAAGGAAAGACTGTCTGCAGCCATGTGTTGGCTTTAGTGCGCATGGTCAAATAGAGGTGGTTACTGAACTGAAGTCCTGTGAAATTTTCAAGTCTCTTTGTTAAGTATCAACTTGTTGGTAGCTGTGAAAAAGAAATGCATTTAACATGTCTTTGGTACAGTTTGCTTTCCAATATCATTCTTTGTAGGCTATAACGTTGGAGGGGGGAAGCATTTTTACATTCTACACTATTTAGCAGCTATGTGGGCATGTCACTTAATGTTTGATTTTGGTGAATCTCAGGTTCCTTGTTTGTGAAATGAGAGCATTAATTCCCACTTCTTTGAGTTGTTGTAGAGGTTGAAATAAGGAATACGAAAGATTTCTGGCCCATATCAAGATGTGCTTGACATTGTCCCTTTTCCCTCTCCACTATTCCCTTCCCTGTTGTGTGTATTGAAAGACTGACCAGTAGACTCCCTTGCGATCGGGCAGCATGAAAACAAAGGCAAGATGAGAGAGAGAGAGAGTTCAGGAGAGTATTCTTCTGTTTCCCTCCATAGTGGGGTGGGTTTACCAATGACTATTCCTCTACCCAAGGTCCAGTTGCCCCATTTCCCTTTCCAGCTCTCACCATCTCTGGGGGCTTCATTGTCCCTGGTTTAGATTCCTAGACCCTGCCCACACCTTTAGATTAAACTTCCTTCAATTATACCTTTGAAGCATGTAATTTATTTTTCTGCCAGAAAACGAAAGCAGTTGTCGAACTGATTCCATTTTACTCAGCACCCCATAGGGTTTTCAATGGCTGGGATATTTTGGAAGTAGATAGCCAGGCCTTTCTTCTGAGGCACCTCGGAGTGGATTCAAATTATGAACCTTTTGATTCACAAACACTTAACCATTTGCACCACCCAGGGCCTCTGCCTACAGCTGTTCAATTTATTGTAGTTTCAGTGCATTTTTCTAAACAAAACAGTGAAAGTGAACACTGTTCTATCTTAACAAGTTGAGATTGTTCTAGGCTGAAATAACCATGATAAAAGTAAAAGCAAAAGGCTGATGTGGGTGAGGGATGAGGCTGCCGAGAGAATCAGAGCAGAATGGTCAGTGGCCATGGTCCGAATCATACACTGAGTAAGTACCAAGGAAGGACAAGTTTTGAAAAAGTTGACCACATTTTTAAATGAAAGAAAAGGACCCTGAAGGAAGGAAAACTAGAAAACTGGAAAACACTTTTCATTTTACAGGGGACTAGAACACTGTTTTTAGAGTGTAGTTATATCATTAGCCAATAAGTAATGCTCCCTAAGGAATATAAGTTTAGATGTCTCTAAATTCATTTGTTATGCTCAATATGATTGACACAAACATTTATTCGTCTGCTACATGGTGAAGAAGGAAGCAGGATTGTAGAGATATTGTTTCTTAATTTCCATTTTATTTCTTCATTCCTGTCTCCTCTTTTGCCTCTTCACCATCCTATCAGAGTTTTAACTTTAGAAGCTCAACAGTGTCCACTGGTGGGAGAACGAAGGTATTACAAAGGAAAATCGGTTACAGTGACCGAACTGTGTGAAGTAAAGACTTTCTTGAAAGACATATGCAATCAAAATGGCATTCCCAGGTAATAGATTAGAGAATAAGATTTTGGAAAAGAAAGTTCCATTCTTGCTTAATAAAGGACACCTAATTCCATGCGAAATTTAAATAATAAAATCCTCAATTTTTTTCTGATTTATACTACTTAAACGAACTCTGGTAGCATAGTAGTTACGAATCGGGCTGTGAACCTCAAGGTTAGCAGTTCGAAACTACCAGCTATTCTGTGGGAGAAAGATGAGGCTTTCTGCTCCCGTAAAGATTAACAAGCCTCGGAAACCCTGTGCAGGGTCGCTATGAGTCGGAACCGACTCCACGGCACTTAACAACAACAACAAGATGATTTAGAAGTCAAAAGTGTTTTTATTTTCATAAGCCTATGTTGTCCCTAATACTCACCTGAAACTGCACTTATGAAAATGTTATAAACAGAATGGAGACAAATGTATATTTGGTCCCCTGGGTCAATGGTTCCCAAAGTTCTGCCTGCACCGGAAGCATTTGTTCATCTGCAAAAGTAAAGGCTGTTCGGCTGAAGGACTAACTCATTCCCCAGCTTCGGGGAGTTTTCTTCACTGCCAGCTCTTAGTTGCTAGGACTTTCAAGGAGTTTCTCTCAGTTGAAGAAATCCACCTCATCCAAGATCACACCTCCTTCTCAGCCTCAGCCTGCATTCAACGACTAGTCAATGTGGCACTCTATAGGCTCCGTTCCTTGTCCCAACTGGAAACAACTCTGAAGGGCTATCTCAACTTCAAGTTTTCTGTGAACGTTGACTGAAAAAACTCCAGAATGCATCGTGACCCAAACTCCCGTTGTAGCCAACATTAATTATGTTCTTTCCCCCATAGGTGTGGTTCTCAAGAGTACTCTAATACATTTCCTGAATGCTAATCTCCACCTCAGAGTATGTTTCCAGGGGGAACCCAACTTGCAGCAATATCAAAAATGGTCAGAGAAAAGAGATACATGGGGTTTGGGAACCGGATCACCTGCTAGCTAGTTAGCAATGATTATTACATTACTCAGGGTAGTTGGAGCACAGATAGTCCCTTACAGATAGCAGTGGTGAAGTATGATGGTGTACTGGTAGAAGGAAATGCAAAAGTGTATGATGGGAAATAATTATTAGGATGCTAGAGAAGCAGATTGCCAAACCTTTCTTCCCAGGTGCTTCTGGGTGAATTCCAATGGCCGACCTTTCGCTTAGGAATCCAGTGTTTAGCCAGTTGCACCACCTCACCATGGAACTCTGGTGTGACACTGCAGGATCATGCAATGGACCAAAAGGTCTATTTGAACCACAAGGTTGGCAGTTCAAACACACCAGCTACTCCTCAGAAATCCTATACAAGGTCGCTATGAGTCAGAATGAACTCGATGGCACGTAACACCACCACCACCACCAAGGACCCCACAAAGGACCAAGAGTCCTTGTTGTCAGGGGTAAGTGACTCTGCTCATTAGTAGAGGAGGTAGAAAAACTGTGACATGGAGGATAGGGGCAAATGCATGTGATGCCCAGGTTCGTGGGTGGAGCAAATGGTGACGTGCTCAATTACTAGTCAAAGGTTGGTAGTTTGAACCCACCCAGAGGCACCTTGGAGACCTGATGTGGCACTGTAGGCTAAGCACAGGACTGCTAACTGCAAGGTGAGTGATGTAAACCCACCAGCTGCTCCTTGGAAACTTTATAAGTCAGAACTGAGTGGATGACACTTAACAACAATGACAAGAGGCACCCTGGAAGTCAATCCGGGCAATCTTCTTTCGAAAAGTCACAACCTTGAAAATCCTGTGGAGCAGTTCTACTCTGCACACATGGGATCGTCGTGAATCAAAAGAACTAACAACACAGACATCTCTTGGTACTATCTTGAGCAGCCATGACCTGAGAAAGGGGTGGAGGTATGAATGATGCCTATTACAACCTTTCGACTAGCAGAGGAGTTAATCAATTGTGATTGAGGGGACTCTGAATGGGTAGTAGAGCAGAGAAACGAGTACTATCACTGTGGCCTTGTTATAAAAGACAGACATGTGCACAACAGTGTAGCTGCAGCAGTACTGACTGTAGGTAATTCCACCAACTCTCTCCATGGCTGGAGCAGGAGACACTAATGATGCATACTTCACCACTGCTATCTGTAAGGGACTAATGATGCAGTAGACACTAATGACCAAAGACCAGAAGAGTTGTGGGATGACATCAAGAATATCACACATAAAGAAAGCAAAAACTTGTTAAAAATATAGAAGAAAAGACTAAAGTGGATGCCAGAAGGGACTCTGAAACTGGCTCTTTAGGATAGCTAAAGCGACTAGAAGAAAATGAACAGGTGAAAGAGTTTAACAGAAAATTTCAAAGGGAAGTTTGAGAAGACAAAGTCAAATGTAATACTGAAATGTGCAAAGACCTGGAGTTAGAAAACCAAAAGGGGACAATATACTCAGCATTTCACAAGCTGAAAGACCTGAAGAAAAAATTCAAGCCCCAACTTGAAGTATTGGAGGATTCTATGCGCAAAATATTGAATGAAGGAGAAGGCATCAAAAGAAGATGAAAGAAATGCAGTCTCTGTATCAAAAAGAATGTGTCAACATTAAACCACTTTAAGAGGTACCATATGGTATTGAAGAAAAAAGGCTAAGCTTCACTGAATGCATTAGCAAAAAACAAGGCTCTAGAAATGGATGGAGTAAAAATTGAAATGTTTCAACAAAATGATGCAGCACTAGAGGCACTCATACATCTATCTATGCCAAGAAATTCGAAAGATAGCTACCTGGCCAACCAATTGGAAAAGATGCATATTTGTGTCCATTCCAAAAAAGAGTGACCCAACAGAACGAATAAACCATCAAACAATGTCATTAGTATCACAAGCAAGTAAAATTTTGCTGAAGACAATTAAAAAATAGTTGCAGCAGTATATTGCCAAAGAACTGCCAGAAATTCAAATTGGGTTGAAAAGAGGACATGGAACGAGGCATATCATTGCTGATGGCAGGTGAATCTTGACTAAAAGCAGAGAATACCAGAAAGATGTTTACTTGTGCCTTATTGGCTATGCAAAAGCATTAGACTGTGTGGATCATAACAAACTATGGATAGTATTATGAAGAATGGGAATTCCAGAACACTGATTTTGTGCTCACGAGGAACCTGTACATAAACCAAGAGGCAGCCATTGGAACACAGCTAGGTAGTACTGGATGATTGAAAATCATGAAAGGCGTATGGTAGGGTTGTAGCCTTTCACCATACCGATGCAATGTGTATACTGAGCAAATCATCTGAGAAGGTGTATTGGAGCAATACTCATTAACCTGTGATATGCACATGACATCACCTCAGTTGCTGGAAACAATGAAATGTTTACTGATAAAGATCAAAGACTACATCTTTCAATGTGGATTGCACCTCAATGTAAAGAAAAGAAAAATCCTCACAAGACCAATGAACAATATCATGATAAATAGAGAAAAGACTGAAGTTGTCAATTGTCAAGGACTTCATTCTTCTTGGATCAACTATAAACATTCATGGAAGCAGCAGTCAAGAAATCAACCAACATATTGCATTAGGAAAATCTGCTGCAAAATACCTTTTTTAAAGTGTTAAAATCAAAGATATTGATTTGAGGACTAAGGCGGGCCTCACCCAAAGCATAGTATTTTCAATTGCCTCATACACATGTGAAAGTTGGACAATGAATAAGAAAGACTGCAGAAAAATCGATGCATTTGAACTATGGTATTAGAGAAGAATATTGAAAGGACTATGGACTGCCAAAAGAACAAACAGATCTGTCTTGGATGAAGTAGAGCCAGAATGCAGAATGGTGAGACGTCGTCTCTTCTTCTTTGAACATGCTGTCACTAGGAAAGAGTCTCTGGAGAAGGGACAGAGGGCCTTGGAAAATGAGGGTCAGCTCACTTTTCATGCTTGGTAAAGTTAGGGCCAGCAAAAAAAAAAAAAAAAGACAACTCCCAATGAGATGGATTGATGCAGTGTCAGGAACACTGGGTTCAAACGTAGCAACAATGACGATGGTGCAGGGCTGGGCAGCGAGCGTTTCATTCTGTTATGCATGGTTTCCCTATGAGTCTGAATCAACTCGATGGTACCTAATAACAACATCCGTAGCAACAAGAATAATTTAGAGGTGGCTTCCTTTAGGCTTTATACCAGGTTAATCAGAATGTCAATATAATATCTTCTTTTTTTGATCTGTTAAGTAAAGCGTAAAATACATCCTTTTAGCACTCACAGCTGAATGATATATCATAAGTATCCATCAAGAACCAAGGCTCCTTAAATAATAGAGGCTGTTTAACAATTATGCCTATTTTTTCTTTTTTGCAAAGAAGCCTGGGGCAGAGGTGAGGATGCTTCAGCCGTAGCCAGCACAGGGTGAGCAGTCCCACCTCTCCTCATCCAGCTGCAGGATTAAAGGTCGACACCTGCTCCAGAGCTCTGTGTTTTAATCGTTCACTGCCATGTTGCTCAGGGATTAGAAAGCAGTTGCCAGCTTATCCATGTTGCTATGGTAACAAGAGTTCCTGAGGAATCTGCTCTTCACAGAAAATGTCCAAATCCCTCTCATAGGGGAGGTGGCTGGTTGGCCAGCCAGTGGTTCTGGGTCAGGGACAGGAACCAATTAGGGTTTGGGGCAGGGGGAGTCAGTTGGTAACACCTAGCCAAAGGATTTGCTAGCCGGGTGCCCCAGAGAGTGGATGCGCAAAGTGGCAGGTACCAGAGTGTAAACAGGAGAGGAGGCTGGCAGAAGACTTGTCACAAACTGAAGTGGGGGTGAGGGAAAGGGACAGGGACTGGCTTAAAGTGGGAAAGTGTCTAAAGCAAGTGAGGGAGATTTGTAATCACCTTGTCTTACAATTACAGGTTGCTGGGTCTGTGTCTTCCCTTGACTTTGTGACCATTAGAGACAAAGATTTCATCTTTGTTTCCTCAGTGCCTGGTGATGCGTGTTAGGAACATGTTGTTCCTAAGTATTGTCAAGTTGGTTCTGACTCATAGAGACCCTATACAGAGTTTCTGAGGATTTCATCTTTGCCGTAGCAGAAAGCCTTATCTTTTTTCCATGGAGTGGCTGGTGGGCTCGAACTGCTGACCTTGCGGCTCGCAGTCCAGTACTTGCCCTACAGACTTAGTTGTTGTCAAATAGATTCCAACTCATAATTGTTAAAAATTTGAATCTCGGAGCATGGGTATCTGGGTTTGAACTTATAGCTGGATGAACTTGTGCAAGTTATTGACTGTTACTGTGTTCCCATTGGTAAAATTCAAACAAAAGTCAGAGGACAGCGGAGCTCAAATTCTACAATCTGTGATCAGCTGGGTAGAGATGAGTGACTGGTAGGTACGGTAATAGGCACCGGAGTATAGTTACCAGATTTGTTGTGCTGACTCATAGCGACCTTGTACAAGGTTTCTGAGGTGCAGCTGGTGGGTTTGAACCACCTACCTTGCAGTTAGCAATGCTGTGCCTAGCCCACAGTGCCACATCAAGACTCCAACTTAGCAAATAAAAACATAGGGCATCAAGTTCAGTTTCAATTTCAGATAAACAGTGAATAATTGTTTAGTTAACTATGTAATATCTGCTCTATACATATACTAAAAAGTATTATTATCTGATATTCAATTTTACTCAGAATTCTGTATCTTATTTGGCAACCCTAACTAGAGAAAACTAGCACTGAAGTACTTTAAATATTAGTGCTTGTGACTAACCTATGTTTTTATTATGTTAGGCATCTCTGTGTGTATCCCAGCAAGAATGTAATCACATTTTTTCCTATATATCGGAGGAGGTGCTCTTTGACTTCCGTCCCTATCACTGGTCCTGATAAGTTAACTGGATTCATTAAGGTGAATGGCAGCCTCTCATAAGGAACTAGCTAGATTTCAGTGGGCATGAGAAAGCTGCCACTTGTGTGGCATTTCAACCAAGTGGTGGATAGGTGGCAGTCTTGATCAATTTATCAAAGGAAATAACATTTCCTCTTTGAAAAAGATTCCATGACTGTAAAGGAAAAAAACAAAACAAAACATGTGGATAACTGAATATGAAATAAGACATTTTGATTAATTTTGTTATGACTCAGGATTGACACAGAGCACTATAATGAGGCTTCATTTGTGCTTTAATGAGTTGTTTTTTCCGTTTTCTGAGTTATTTTTGAAATTAGAATTGACTTTCTTCTGGAACTTTCAAGTTCTTAAAACTAAAAGGCAGTGGTGAACCATCGATAGCAGAAGTCGTGTGCACTTAGCATGGTAAGGTGATGTCACCCTGGCTTCACAACGGGGCAGAATGGCAGAGGAGAGGAAGCTTGGCCAGATGTGTAGTCCTTGAGGCTAGACACTGAACTAGGTGCCTAGGATGCATAGAAGAATCAGACTCTGGGCGGTTACTATCATTGAGAAAATTACAGTGTGGAAAAATGGCATTGCTTAAACTAGCTTGACCTGTATTACTTCATTTAATCTTTAAAACATTGCTGTTGGTAGGTACTATGATTGTCCTGTTTTTTTTTTCAAATGAGAAAAATGAGGCTAAGAGAGGTTAGTAACTAGGAAAGCCAGGATCTAAGCATGTATGCAAACAACAGTAGTATGTACTATACAAGTCCTTTCTAGTAATGGCAATATGCCTCTGATGAAATGAGGGAGTTTGATCAGTGGATGGTTTCATGGAGTAGGAGATATATGAAATTGATCCTCCTGGGAAAGGAACAGAATTAGTAAACCGTGTAGACAATGCTATCTAAAGAATGGAGATTAGCAGTGATTAGCAAGTAGACCATTTGTGAAAATCATGTAGAATAGGGAAAGAGGAATGAGGTTCAGGAGAACTCTCAGAGTAGGTTGGAGTCTGAGTTAGATGGGTTTGGAATGCCAAGGAGAGGAAATTGGTAGATCTTTGGTGGTAGTTGTTGTTAAGTGCCGTGGAGTCAGTTCTGCCCCTTAGTGACCCTGTATAGGTTTTCTGAGGAGTGGCTGGTGAGCTTGAACCACCTACCTTGCAGTTCAAACCAGCCTTACAGTCCAATGCATTAACCCACAGTGCCACACCAGGCCTCCATGATTTTGGGTAGGCATGATAAAGTCATTGTAGCTCTTTGAGCTAAGTTGTAACATGCTAAAACTGATGTTTTAGGAATCACAGAGGACAAATTGGAAAAAGGAGAGAACATAGGCAGAGTGACTAGTTAGGAGATCATTGCAATAGATCAGAACAAGGGCTGGCAGTAAGGTATTGTTGTTGTTGTTGTCAGGTGCCATCGAGTCGGAACCGACTCATAGCGACCCATGCACAGCAGAACGAAACAATGTCCGATCCTGGGCCAACCTCACTACCGCTGCCACCCTTGAGTCCATCAATGATGCCACCTGGCCGATCCATCTCGTTGGGGGTCTTCCTCTTTTTCTCTGACCCTCCACCTTACCCAGCATGACATCCTTCTCCAGCGATTGTTTCCTCCGGACAATATGTCCAAAGTAGGAGAGACGAAGCTTAGCCATCCTGGCCTCCAAGGAGCACTCTGGCTGCACTTCTTCCAAAACAGATCTATTGGTTCTTTTGGCAGTCCATGGCACTTTCAGTATTCTCCTCCAACACCACAACTCAAAGGCATCAATTCTTCTACGATCCTCCTTATTCACTGTCCAGCTTTCGCATCCATATGAGGCTATTGAAAATACAATGGCCTGGGTCAGGCACACCTTAGTCCTCAAGCTGACATCTCTGCTCTTCAAGTAAAGTATTAAGGGAGAACTATTATCAATGAAGTTAATCTCCAAACTATATGCACTGAAGGTGTAAAATGGGGAGTTGCTCTTGTTGATGGGTATTATGCGAGAAAGTTGAGAGCCTATGGGTAGAGATTGTCCTGTATCAGAACACCATCATCAGCAAAACCCAGATGTAAGTTGACCTTTGAATCTAATTCTATTCTCTATAACAGCAATTCCAAAAGGGAATTCCAAAGACTCATCACCCCATGCATTGGTCAAAGAAAAAAAAATTGGTTCTGAGATCAAATTAAGTGTGCACAACACTACATATTTTAGTCCCGTCTTGGAGAGTCACAATACACATGAACACTAGGAAGGCTCTGAAAATTTCATCAACAAGAAACAATTGTTTAACTTCTCTTACCTATTCGTTTCCAAAACTCACCTGACCACAAACCCAAATCAAACAGTGACCCCATAGGACAGAGTAGAACTGCTCCTTAGGGTTTTTGAGACTGTAAATCTTTATGGGAACAGACTGCCACATCTTTCTTCCATGGAGCAGCTGGTGGAAACCTAGTAATATCTGGCAGAAATTGTGTTTTGTGAACTCGGCAATAGTTTGATCTGTATTTGCAATGCTTTTCCTCTGCTGGACTCTAGAGAGCGGTCCCTTCTTCCAAACTCACTTCTGATAGACTTGAATCCCCGTGTTTGGTGGATAACTGCCAGCAGTGACCTCTGCAGCAGCAAGTATTGATCCTGATGTTGACAGCTGGTGTCAAATTAAAAACAATAAGGATGATGGTGATACCACAAGGGTAGCTATCAGTCATCAGCCTGGGAACACAGCTCCCCAAAACTGTCAATTACTTTCTCCTTAAGGTTGTTCTCATCACTTGTTTATTCATCTGAACAAACTTTTCTGGCTTTCTGGTTGTTCTCCTGACCCCAGCAGCCTTAGTAATCACTAGGTTTTCCACAAGTGGAAAACTTGTGTATCAGAAGTAACAAGGCCTAACATGTCTAGCTAACTTCATTATTTCCTCACTCAAAATCTTCTTCAGGTCCCCACCACTAACAGAAACTAAATTCAAAATTATTTTCCCGACTTACATGGTCGAACTGAGCCCAGCACCCATACACAAGCACAAACCTGCATGCACACGCACACACATCCCTATTTATTATTTGCTAATAAATGTTTGGTTTTTCTTGCTTCCTTGCAGTTATCCTCCTCTCTCTGGCTGAAAACCCTTTTCTGTACCAGATGAAAATTCAATTAGTTCTGAAGGTCTATTTCAAACACCCCCTCCTATCAGAAGCTTCCTCAGATACCTCCAGTCGCAATTATTCCTAATTACACTGTATACTGTTTACATAGCCTTGATCACAGGTTTGTCTGAGTGAAAACTGGCTTTATTTATATCAATCAGTATTCCCCAGTGGACGTCAGTACCTTGAAGGTAGATAATGTTTTACTAACCTTGGTCACACCTCTAATCAATCAATCCATCAACAAATATTTATTGAGTGCCTACCCTGAGCCAAGCAGACAGTCTTACACACAGTAGGGGCTCTATCGATGTTTATAGGCTCAAAGCGCAACTCTTGGAAGTGGAAGTAGGTCCTTTGATGCAAGATCTCAGGTGGTGATTCATTTCATAACCATGAACATGACTGATGGTGGGATCACCCGAGTGTGATTTGGGTATGAGGAACTGTGCATTGCCAGGGAGCCACAGACCAGACAGCAGTTCTACTGGGCATCAGTGACGTCTAAGTTAATCACAGAGGAAGGGCATCATTTCTAACTATTTTAGAGGTTTCTAGTTAAGGCCAGCCTGGGTAATACCACCCTCCACCCACCGCCTGCACATGCTCGCTTACGGATGCAGCAGTTAAGCTCTTGTTTTGTTTCTGTAGTTGTGTGGATAGCTTTATTTTGCCATCAGCTCAGGAAAAGGGTGAGAAATTCTCCTCTAAAGATCAAGTCTTTTGAATTTGGTACTTCCTTCTCTTCATCTATGGAAGCTCTGACCCTAGTTTAATCATGACCACCCTGATGGACTCCTGGTGTGGTGCTGTAGGATAAGCACTGTGCTGTGAACCACCAAGTTGGCAGTTCAAACCCACCAGTTGCTCCTTGGAAACCCTGTACAGGGTTGCTATGAGTTGGAACTGACTGGACAGCACTTAACAACTACAGCACCCTAATGAATCAGTCATGGTACATACAGCGTTTTAGTGAATTCTCCTAACAACCCTAAAGAGTATTATTACATTGATTTCATAGATCAGGAGAGTACAACTCCAAAAGGAAAAGACTTGTAGAGTTTCATCAAGAAGCAGCAGACCCATTAGTGAGTCAAGTTACTTTCTGTCTACCTTTTCCCTGTCAATTGATCATTATTAATAATAGCTAGAAGAACTGATGCTTTTGAGTTATGGTGCTGGAGGAGAATACTGAAAGTGCCATGGGCTGCCAAAAGAACCAATAGATCTGTTTTGGGAGAAGTGCAGCCAGAGTGCTC
>NW_006408813.1:267205-276110 GCF_000296735.1 Chrysochloris asiatica | reverse complement strand
CAGAGAAAAAGAGGAAGACCCCCAACGAGATGGACTGGCCAAGAGTGGTGAGGTTGGTCTAGGATCGGGCGGTGTTTCGTTCTGTTGTGCATAAGGTCGCTATGGGTCGGGACCGACTTGATGGCACCTAACAACAACAAACCAAGTATGAGAGCATGTGATGTTCCTGGCATTCTTACAAGTGTCATTTTAATCCATCCTGACAATAGCATTTTGAAGTTTCCTGCATTTTAAAGACAACGTGACTAAGGCAGGTTCAGCTACAGGTTCACATGACGTAAGTGACATGGCCAAGATACATATTCAAGTCTGTCGGAGTCATTCCCACTGTTCGACATGGCCCTACTGTTATGCAGTGGACAAGTCTAGGAGCTACTTCCGGAGGGGTTTATATTACTGTTTCATGTTATTTATTCCGTTTCAAACCTTACCCTGACTCAAACTTCTCTAAGCCCTGTCCATTCCCTCCTTGGGCCAGTTGAGTCCTCTTGTCCCATCTTCTGGGTAATTATGAGCTTTCTTTTCATCACAACCTATGTCTTCCATGGCTAGTTCAGAGGCAGAGCCATCTCTGTTAGCATCATTTTATGTCTGGGAAAACAAATCCCCTTCCCAGATACCTAATCTAGTTCCCTGAATAGAATGACAGCGCTGTCCATCACACCGACCTGAATTTGTCTCATCTCCTCTGAGCACATAATTCTATGCTCCGCTTTCTTTTGTGTCTCTTAATAGCAACTGTTCTTAAAGGTAGAACACCCTTTCTGCCTTGGATGGCTTCTCAGTCCTGAGTTCTTTCATAGTCCACATCTCTATGTTTCGCTCATATCTTAGACTGTGTCTCTTTCATTTGATAGATATTAGCAGATTCCAGTCAGGAACCTCTAGTCAGGAGGGCCAAGTTTGTACTTTAGCTCAAGCATCCACTTAGTGTTTGACCTTGGGCACATTACTTCCCCTGTGGGACCTTATTGACTCTATTTGTGAAAGGTAGGGGTGAGATGATTTCTAATGTTCCTTCTAGGTCTGACGTTCTATGTCCCAAACGTCAATGTCCAAGGACAGCACAGCACAAAGCCATTCTGGCTGCCTAGAAAGGGAGTTTTATCACTGAGATATAAGCTCTTTCACTGATCCTCCACCCACCTTCTGGGCCCACCAAATATGTACCACAGATGGAAGGGAGAATTCTCTCAGTTTGAAGCACCAGTGAACCAACTACTTAGAATTACACAAAAGTTTAAAGCTTTTGGAAGCTCATGGAGAACTTCCCTCACATCAGTTTACACAATGGCTATAGAAGCTACTTTCTCAGATCCAAGAACAGGACACAAGTATGAGTGAGTCATTGGGATAGTGGGACCGAACATTTGACAAGAAGATTTTTCTAGAAAATTCAGAATTCTTGGTCTAGCCTTTGTACAGGACAGGCCTGTAGAATTCTGACTGCAGTATGTGAACTTGACGACCAGACCCAAGGCCGGTTGAGAGTTTTGTTACATGAATAGTACTACAGCTGCCTCGTCACCTCTGTCGCCCCAAAAGGAGTATGGATCTTTGACTTCGCCTTGTGGGAGAATTCATTCCACTTACATTTAGCATACTCACCAAAGGGCAAGTTAGCAACTTCAAACAACACCTCGGCAATGACAAACTGTGAAATTAATGTTGGCTCTGACATCTCCGGAGCATACTCTGACCAAAACAAAGGGTTCTGTCTCAAAGGGGGTCCTCCAAGCCAAATGAAAGAGTAGTTTCCAAATTAAAGAGTAAAGCCCAGAAGGAGAAAGGGAGATGGGCGTGGGTTGGAGGGATGAAACTGTTGACTTGGAATTTGACTGTTCACACTAAGCCCAGCAACCCCTGTGGTCTTGAGCTTGCTTTGAAAACACAACTCTGCTAAAAAGATCAGGAGTCAATGGGAACTTTCACACTTGAACATTTGCCTGGCTTTTCAGAGAAGTGCTGAAACCAGTGGGAGGTTCTCCAGCACCTCTGTGGTTGTAATCAGGGCCAAGCCACGGCTGCAGTTGTGCAGTGTCAAATACCGCGAGACAAATCTTCTGAAACAAAGGGCAGTTAGAACACTTTTTCTTTGGCCAGGGACAGATCTTTCTAAAATATTTCCAAGCTCAAGTACTTAAACTTGATTTGGATAAGCTTAAGAAACCCAAACTTTTCTGGCCTGTGGTAGTGCACCATAGTTATAGGTTATGTAGAAATCAAAGTGGTGGTGGGAAGAATTTAAATGTAGTTGTTTACTGAATTCTACATAAGCAATGTTTGTCCAAGGTGAATTTGATCTTTGCTTCAAGAGACGGGGAATTAAAAATGTGACAGTAACAACAAACTGCCTTTCATATGTTTCTGTCTTAATCTTTGGGGGTTGAAAAGCAAAGAATGGTGATAAAGTTGAAAGACCCCCTAAAGATCATCTCATTCAACTCTCTCATCTTACAGATAGAGCAATAGATGCCAACAGAGGGCAAAGGTCTTGCTCCATGCCGTGGCAGAATTAAGAGCAGTATCCAGGAGTACTCACTGGTTCGCTGACTTGTCTGTACATAGCATTGGAAAAGCAGGGCCTTGACTTACTTAGTGTCTGCTGTTTCTGCCTAGTGTCCTTAGAATATGTTTTGGGATGGTGTTGATTATCTTTCCAGAAGGTTCTTGGGATTGGGTTATCTTAATAACCATCCACTTTATCAGACTACCTCCCTTTTTAGATTTCTAACTCCTATTGAAGGGAATCACAAACTTTTTGTCCACACTTAGTTTCTTTGCCCTGGTTGGCTCTAGAAACTCAGTTTTCTCTCCTAGATCACCTTGTGATGGAAATCCCACTCTTATTATCACCCTGGTTACCTTCTTGTCTATGCATGTGAAGAAGACGTTACATGCAAACATTTCCCAGCCATCTTGAGGTCATCAAGTCTTCTTGTTTTTAACATCATAGCAAATGGCACTAAAATGTATTCTCTCACATTTCATTCTGTGATTTTAGTATTAGACTCTAAATTTACCATATAAAAGAATAAAGAATCTATAGCATATCTGAGAAACATTTTAAAATTCAAACTTTTGAATATAAAAGCAAGAATAGTATTCCTTTGCCTTAAACGCCAGAACAAAACAAATCAAAAATAGAATGACATATTATGATATTTAACAGTAAGTTCTGAAAATAAACTGCATCAAATATGGATCAGTAGAAAACAACCTTTAATCAAAGGAATTTCCAAGACCCTGTGGATATAATTCAACTGAAAATAGATCCTTTAGAAGAAAGCATAATATATAGAAACCACAATGAGCTGCTTCAGTTTTCATCATATTGTTCAGTGTTGTTGAGGGTTTCTGAGGAGCGGATGGTATATGTGAACTACCTAACAACAACAATTATGTACCAGATATTATGTGCTAGATACTTTACAACTTTTATCCCATTTACTCTTCTTGCTAATACGAAAGTGTTGGTAGTGTTTTTTGTTGTTGTTGTTTCCATTTGTCTTATAAGAAAGCAAAGATTCATGCTGAAAAGTATAGTGAACACTCTTAATGTCACATAGCTAGCAGGAACAGAACTGGTATATGTCAAGTCTTTGAAAAAGTGAGAATTGAAATTAGTTCACCAGGTTAAGTGATTATTGCTAGAATATGAACCCTAAGACAGTTTTGCAAAGATTTATGTTAAAATAACATCCCAGTCAATGTTCTATTTCAATGTTGTTATTGTTAGGTGCCATCGAGTCGGTGCCGACTCATAGCAACCTTATGCACAACAGAACGAAACACTGCCCGGTCCTGGGCCAACCTCACAATCATTGCTACACTTTAGCCCATTGATGTTGCCACTTTGCCAATCCATCTTGTTGGGGTCTTCCTCTTTTTCTCGGACCCTCCACCTTACCAAAAATGATATCCTTCTCTGGTGACTGGTTGCTCCTGACAATTTGTCTGAAGTATGAGAGACGAAGTTTGGCCATCCTGGTCTCCAAGGAGCACTCTGGCTGCACTTCTTCCAACACAGATCTGTTGGTTCTTTTGGCAGCCCATGGCACTTTCAATATTCTCCTCCAACACCATAACTCAAAAGCATCAATGCTTCTGCGGTCTTCCTTATTCACTGTTCAGCTTTTGCATGCATATGAGGTTATTGAAAATACCATGGCTTGGGTCAGGCACACCTTAGTCCTCAAGCTGACCTCTTTGCTCTTCAACACTTTTAAAAGGTCTTGTGCAGCAGATTTGCCTAATGCAATACATCATTTGATTTCTTGACTACTGCTTCCATGAGTGTTGATAGTTGATCCAAGAAGAATGAAGTCCTTGACAACTTCAATCTTTTCTCCATTGATAAGAATGTTGTTTAATGGTTTAGTGGTGAGGATTTTTTGTTTTCTTTACATTGAGATTTTAAGTGCTCTTCACTTTGAGCAAGCAAGGTTATATCATCACAGGTTGTTAATGAGTCTTCCTCCAATCCTGATACCATGTTTCTCCTCATATAACCCAGCTTCTTGAATAATTTGGTCAGCATACAGGTTGAGTAAGTATGGTGAAAGAATACAACCCTGTCTCACACCTTTCCCAATTTTAAAACATTCAGTGTTCCCATGTTCTGTTCGAACAACTGCCTCTTGGTCCATGATTCCTCATGAGCACAATGAAGTGTTCCGGAATACTCATACTTCACTATGTTGTCCATAGCTTGTCATGATCCACATAATCGAAAGCCTTTGTGTAGTCAATAAACCACAGGTAAACATCTTTCTGGTATTCTCTGCTTTCAGCCAAGATCCATCGGACATCAGCAATGATAGCCCTCCTTCCACATCTTCTTCTGAATCTGGGTTGAACCTCTGAAAGTTCTTTGTCAATGTATGCTTGGAGTCATTTCTGTATTACCTTTAGTAAAATTTTACTCACATGCGATATCAAAGATATTGTCCGATGATTTCTGCATTCTGTTGGGTCACCTCTCTTTGGAATGGGCACAAATATGGATCTCTTCCAATCAGTTGACCAGATAGTTGTCTTCCAAATTTCTTGGCATAGATGAGTGAGTGCCTCCTGTATTGCCTCACTTTCTTGAAATATTTCAATTTTCATTCCATCAATTCCTGGTTCCTTGTTCTTTGCCAGTTCCTTCAATGCACCTTAGACTTCTTCCTTCAGTATCATTGGCTGTTGATCATATGCTACCTCTTGAAATGATTGAAGATTAACCATTTCCTTTTGGTACAGTAACTCTGTGTAACTTCCATCTGCTTTCTGTGTCATTCAATAATCTTCCCAGCGAATCCTTCAAAAACGAAAGTCAAGGCTTGAAGTTTTTCTTCAGTTCTCCCAGCTTTTTGATTTTCTGACTTTGCACATTTTGTTGTAATATTTGACTTTGTCTTCTCGAGCTGACCTTTGAACTTTTCTGTTTAGCTTTTGAACTTCCTCATTTCTTCCATTTGCTTTAGCGTCTCTATACCGGAGAGCAAGTTTCAGCGTTTTTTCTGACATTCATTTTGATCTTTTCCTTCTTTCTTGTCTTCTTAATGACTTTTTGCTCTCTTCATGTATGATATTCTTGATGTCATCCCACAACTCTTCTTGTCTTTGGTCTTTAGTATTTAATGTATCAAATCGGGTCTTCAGATGATCTCTAAATTCAGATGGGATATATTCAAGGTCATATGTTGGCTCTCATGGTCTTGTTTTCATTTTCTTCAGCTTCAGTTTGAATTTGCATATGAGCAATTTATGATCTGTTCCACAGTCTGCCCCTGGCCTTGTTTGGGCTGATGATATGGCGCTTTTCCACCGTCTCTTTCCACAGATGTAGTCAGTTTTTTTTCTGAGTATTCCATCTGGTGAGGTCCATGTGTATAATTGTCTCTTATGCTGTCTAAAGAAGGTATTTGAAATGAACAAATCATTGGTTTTGCAGAATTCTGTCATGTGATCTCCAACATCATTTTTATAACTAAGGCCATATTTTCCAAGTACTGACCTTCCTCTTTGTTTCCAAGCTTTGCATTCCAATCATCAGTGATGCATGGTTGGTCAATTTCAGATTGAAGAAGTTGATACAATTCTTCTATTTCATCCTCACTGGCTTTAGTGGTTGTGTGTAAATTTGAATAATAGTGGTATTAACTGGTGTTCCTTATAGGCGCATGGATATTATCCTATCACAGACAGCGTTGTACCACATGCCTGATCTTAATACATTCTTTTTGATGATGAATGCAACACCATTCCTCTTCAATGTGTCATTTCGGGAATAATAAACCATGTGGTTGTCAGATTCAAATGGTCAATACCAGTTCATTTCAGCTCACTAATGCCTAAGATATTGATGTTTATGCGCTCCATTTCATTTTTTACAATTTCCAGTTTTCCCAGATTCATACTTCGTACATTCCATGTTCTGATTATTAATGGATGTTTACAGCTGTTTCTCTTCATTTTGAGTTGTGTCCCACCAGCAAATGAAGGTCCTGAGGGCTTTACTCTATTTGCATCATCACAGTCAACTGTACTTTGAGGAGGCAGCTCTTCCCCAGTCGCATTTTGAGTGCCTTCCAACCTGAGGGACTCATTTTCTGGCACTATATCTGACAGGGTTTCTCTGCTGTTCAGTGACTAAATATTTGGAAGTAGTTCGTCACTCCTTCTTCCTACTCTGTCTTTGTCTGGAAGCTCAAATGAAACCTGTCCACCATGGGTGACCCTGCTGGAATTTAAAATACCAGTGGCATAGCTTTCAGAATCACAGTAACTCACAAGCCACCACAGTATGACAAACTGACAGATGAGTGGTGGTTATAGCACTTATAAAAATGGGTCTCTAGCGTCTGAAATTTGAGATCAAATGCCCTGACTGAGAATGGGGTTCCACTTCAGTTCTTTTAAGGACTGATCTCAAGGAAGCACTGATTACAGCTATATAGTAATCATTGTCTTTTGGGAAACGATGTCCAATTTGGTGAAGCCACTGAGAACTCACCCTGTGTAAGTATACGTAACACAACACATCTGAATTGTACTCACATGTTTGGGTAAGCATATCTATATTGCTTGTTTGTTAGCTGGATTTTAAGCACCAATCACAGATAATAAAAACTCTTTTCAGAAGCTCTGTTACCTTCTGAGTAGCAGGAAATGTTTCAGCATCAATATTTAATGTAAGCTTATAGATTTTTTTAATCTGGAGAAGGCAATCATAAGCACTTTATAACCACATGTGATTCATATAGAATTTTTATGTTCCCACTGTTTCCAGAAAATAAGTCCTGCCTGCCCTGATACACACCTATTTGGGGATAATTTTGAAAGTGCTAAATAATGTGTGGAAAAGCAAACTCCAATACTAGTAGAAATGTCACCAAGAAAAGATGGAGCTGGTTCCCTCTTGGGTTGTTGTTAAGCATCCTTGTGGTTCAAATCAACCTTGAGGTTGAGTGCTTATCCTATCACGCCACAGCTCCTTCCTTCTTGGGTAGTAGTAGTGATTGCCCTCAAAGAAATTAAGCAGAAGGAGAGGAGAGAGGGTCAAGCTTGGGAGCACAGTCTAAATGCCCCAGCCCCTAGTTCCATTACTCTGAACAACTTTCCTTTTAGATAGAGTGAAGTTTGTCTTAGCTATATCTAATGCCTCAGATCATGTCTAGGTCAGATGTGGTCGTTGTTCTTGTTGTTGTTAGGTGCCATTGAGTCGGTACCAACCCATAGCAACCTTATGCACAGCAGAATGAAACACTGCCCGATCCTGGGCCAACCTCACTACTGTTGCCACACTTGAGTCCATCGATGCTGCCATTTGGCCAATCCATCTCATTGGGGGTCTTCCTCTTATTCTCTGACCCTCCACCTTACCAAACATGATATTCTTCTCCAGTGACTGGTCCCTCCTGACAACATATCCAAAGTATAGCGATGAAGTTTGGCCAACATGTGGTCTTTAAGTGCTGCAAAATGAAAATGGATACGCTTCAACTTCTAGTCCTGGTCCGAACCCACACATATCTTCTTGGTGTGTTCCTGTGCATAGTCATGCCAGTGGGGCAGGCAGAAATCAAATGGACTTTGGGGCCAGAAAACAAGGCATTTGGGCATAGTCAGTGTTAGTAATGAGGAACACAGGCTCTAATGAGGCAGCCTGGAGGTCAGAGTCTGAACTCTCCACAGGAAAGTTCTATTACCTTATCTCCAACCCTTTTCTTGGATAACATTGTACATGTGTAGGTACACACACACTTCTCTTTTACTCCCATTTTCCTCCTTTAGTGAGCTCACTAGAGCTCTGGCTCATTGTCTTCTGTCATTTTCTTTCTTTCTTTTTTTTTAATTCTGTAGATGGCCCTCCTTCCTCAGTCTCTCCTTTGAATAGCTCCTTCAATTCCTTGTTAACTAGATGTTCTGGATTTTCCCTGACTGACAGTTTCATATGCTTAGTTCCATTATCAGTCCATGTGTGCCCACCGACCTGGGGCACAGAAAAGATTTTCAGTAAGCCTATCACATTTATTAATATTTGGGTTTTTTCTTTAGAAGCACTGTATAATGGCTGACGCTATGCCAACATGCTTCAGTGGGCAGCGAGCTACCCATTACCAGAGAAATTCAAGCAGAAGTCAGAGGCAATATCTACAGTTGATATAAAACTAAACTTAGGGAATTTTAAAGTCCCTTCAAATGTTTCTCTATCAGGAATTTGCCTTTTGGGGGGACTGGCATAAGGAAGAGAGATAGAAAGACCAGGGTTGTTTAACAGAGCACTTAGCAGGTGTGGACTGGAGGGGACGTAGGGAAGAGTGGAAAGTTGTTGTTGTTGTTAGGTGCCATCGAGTTGGTACTGACCTTATGCACAGCAGAACGAAACACTGCCCGATCCTGGGCCAACCTCACT
>NW_006408813.1:263330-265065 GCF_000296735.1 Chrysochloris asiatica | reverse complement strand
CTGTTATGCTGTCTAAAGAAGGTATTTGAAATGAACAAATCATTGGTTTTGCAGAATTCTATCATTTGTTCTCCAGCATCATTTCTATCACCAGGGCCATATTTTCCAACCACTGATCCTTCCTCTTTGCTCCCAACCTTTGCATTCCAATCACTAGTAATGATCAATACATCTTGATTGCATGTGTGATCAATTTCATATTGAAGAAGTTGGTAAAATTCTTCTATTTCATCCTCACTGGCTTTAGTGGTTTGTGCATAAATTTGAATAACAGTGGTATTAAACTGGGCTTCCCTGTAGGCACATGGATATTATCCTATCACAGACAGCGTTGTACCTCATGAATGATCTGGATATATTCTTTTTTTTTAAGTTTTATTGTGAATTATGTGACAGTTTACATGGGAGAACATCAGTTTTACACTCATCCTATCGTATATTGCTTTATTGCCATTGTTAACAATCCCCTCCACGTATCACCAATCAATGAAAGGGTACATCCTATAAACCTGCTCCCCCCATCCCCCCACCCCCCGGTCATCAGCACACAGCCCCTCTTCCTCCCTGGGTCCTGAGTCCCCAGCTGCTCCATCTCTCCACGTCATCATCTCTGCCTCCATCTCGGGGATCGCTGCTTTTCTGTGTAGGGTTCCACTCTCCGTTCTTCTCCCTTCATGGTTCCAGGGACCTCCGCTCCTAGACTGAAAAGTTAATCACTCCCCTCCTTGCCACAAAATGTCTACTTTTGCATTTACAACCTCCACAATCAGTCCTGGTAACAATTATTCTCCCTTGTATCACAAAAGATCTATCCGCATTTCATTCAATCAGTCCCGCCTAGACAGATTGGATACTACTCAGTGGAGATTCAACCTTCCTCCACGCCCTCTGGATCTGGGTTCACTCTTGAAAGCTTGTAAGCCAGTCTCTTCTTGCCTTTGTAGCCCCTTTCCCCCATTTTGGATAGCTAATGTCCACGTTGCCCAACCCTGTCTACTCTGTGTATGGAGGGGATAGGAATGATCCCTGCTGCAAAGATTTGTTCCCTCTTTTGAGCTACTGCATCCATAGGTGTAGGTCAAGTTCATCAAATTGTATCAGATTACTCTTTTTTTCCTATTCTTTCTTCTTCTAGTTGAGCTCTGATCATCCAGTCATTGATGCCAGATTAAATGGGTACCATCTGCAAGTGTGGGTGCCCTTGTGGATATGCCCTCTCTTCTTATCCACTGGAAAGTTCACCTTCCACTCCAGTCCTCCATGGCCATGTCACTGACTCTGGGCCCAAGAGTCCCCTGGTCTTGCCACACTGCTAGCCCAACCAGGTCTCCAACAGGGTTCACAGGAGTCTACTGAACGCTGTAGGGCTTAGCTTGCAGCCTCATAGCTGTTTTTCCTTGATTTCCCCCTGTCAGTGGCGAACGTGGTCACCCATCAGAGCGTGTATTCCCATTGAGTTTCAGTCTTGGAAGGGGGTTTACTCTGAGGGGACCCGACCCTTGCCTTGACGTCTCCTGGGCAGGCAACTTGCTTGTTCTTGTAGTAATTGGTCGGTCTGCCTCTACTCTTTTGGATTTTTCCTGTCAGTCTTTCCTTCAAGAGGTATCTTCTGTTCTTCTAGCCACTCCAGGCTGGTCTGCCCATCCTCTCAGGGGGAAATTTCCCACCTCTGAAGATTCTGGATGCTGTTCAGGATTCTACCTATAGTCTTATGTAATGCAGAGGCTCCGCAGGC
>NW_006408813.1:249118-261225 GCF_000296735.1 Chrysochloris asiatica | reverse complement strand
TTGGCTGTTCTATCCCTTTTCGAGAGTGGTGTGTTGAAATCTCCCACTATAATTGTAGATTTATCTATTTCTTTCTTCAAATCCATTAAGGGTTGCTTCATGTATCTTGAAGCATATATATTTATTATGGTTATGTCGTCTTGCTCAACTGGCCCTTTGATCATGAAATAGTGTCCTTCTTTGTCTCTTTTGCTGGTTTTTATCTTAAAGTCTACTTTGTCAGAGATTAGTATTGCCACTCATGCTTGTTTATTGTTACAGTTGGCTTAGTAAATTTTTTTCCATCCTTTAACTTTTAGTCTGTTTTTGTCTTTGTGTGTAAGGTGTGTTTCTGCCACTCTTTGTCTCTTCACTGGTACATTCAATCCATTGACATTCAATGTAATTATCGATAAGTATGAATTGATTGCTGTCATTATGTTACTTTTTTGGCAGTGCTGTTCGTTCTTTGGTTCTGCTTTCCTTCTTGTGTTGAATTTGTGTTTCTTGTCAGTTTCTTCCTAGTTTCTATATTTGCTTGTTCTGCTTGGGAATTCGTTTTTATGATATGTTGTGGAGTGTTAACTGTCTTTGGGGTTACCTTGTAGTCTGCTAACTTTTCTCTGCATTTAGGATACTCCATTATAATCTGTAATTTACTTGGCATCCCCACCACCTGGACTTCTGTTGCTGTGTTTGTCCCTTCTTTGACATTGATATATTTTTGGTCTTCAGTTGATTTCTCCACTCCTTTGAGTTTGTTGTTGTAGTCTCGTTCTGTTCTGGACTCTGATATCTGTTGGCTGTGTTCCAGGTGGTGTTGCCACACCTGTCAATCTCTGTTTGTTGTCTGTTCTTGTTGGTTCTCAGCCCACAAAACTCCCTTTAGGATGTTTTGAAGTGCTGGGTTGGGTTTGATAAAATCTCTCAGATTCTGTTTATCACGGAATGTTTTGATCACACCATCGTATTTGATTGATAGTTTTGCTGGATAGACGATTCTTGGTTGACAGATTTTTTTTTTCTTGCAGGGCTTTGTATATGTCTCCCCATTGCCTTCTTGCCTGCATGGTTTGTTCTGAATAGTCAGAGCTTAATCTTATTTGCTTGCCTTTATAAGTTATATTTATCTTCTCCCTGGCCATTTTTAGTATTCTTCCCTTGTCTTTGATTTTGGAGAGCTTGATTATTATGTCTTGGAGAGTTTCTTTTGGGGTCTATTCTTCATGGGGTACATTGGGCTTCTTGAATGTTTATCTTCTCATCTTTCAAGATGTTAGGGAAATTTTCTTCCAGAAGCTCTTCAACTATCTCCTCTGTGGACTTCTCTGATTCTTTTTATTCTGGAATGCCAATAATTCTGATATTATTCCTCTTCATGTTATCCAGCATGAATCTTAGACTCTCTTTAGATTGTTTTAGACTTTTAGCTGCTTGCTCTTCTGTCTTGGCAGTATTGAGAGATTTGTCTTTCAGCTCACTAGTTCTGGCTTCCATCTCTTCTAGTCTACTCCTTTCCTCTTTCAACCTATTATTGATCATCTGGACATCTTTTTGCAGGTTTTGAATTGGTTCCAATGCTGTGTCAATCCTATTTGATTGTTCCTTCAGTACTTTCCTTACTTCTTCCTTATTTTCTTCTACCCTTTTCGGAGCATTTGAATTTGTTTCCATATCATTCTTTTGAATTCCCTCTCAGGCATAACCAGAACCTGCTCCTCCTCCTCTATAAAGCCTTTGTCTATCTCCAGCTCATTTGCGTCAGCTGCTCTCTTCTGTTTTTGGACGTGTTTCAATAGGTTTGTTGTTTCTTATTCATAATTATTATTATTATTATTAATGTGATCAAGAGATAGGCTTCCCTTATCACCTGTAATGCAAAGCAGGTGTTGTTAGGTCTTGTCTCAGTGGTGGAGTATCTGGATATATTCTCTTTGAAGATGAATGTAACACCATTCCTCTTCAATTTGTCATTCCCGGCATAGTAAACCATGTGGTTGTCAGATTCAAAATGGCCAATACCAGTCCATTTCAGCTCACTGTTGCCTAAGATATCGATGTTTATGTGATCCATTTCATTTTTGACAACTTCCAATTTTCCCAGAATCATACTTCGTACATTCCATGTTCCGATTTTCAATGGATGTTTACAGTTGTTTCTCTTCATTTTGAGTTGTGCCCCATCAGCAAATGACGGTTCTGCAGGCTTTTCTCCCATGAGCTTTACTCCTTTTGTGTTATCATGGTCAACTCTACTTTGAGGAGCAGCTCTTCCCCCAGTCACATTTTGAGTGCCTTCCAACCTGAGGGGCTCATTTTCCAGCACTATATCTGACAGTGTTTCTCTGCTATTCATAAGGTTTTCAGTGACTAAATATTTGGAAGTAGTTCGTCACTCTTTCTTCCTAGCTTGTCTTTGTCTTTGGAAGCTCATCTGAAACCTGTCCACCATGGGTGACCCTGCTGGTTATTTACAGTACCGGTGGCATAGGTTTCAGAATCATAGCAACTCACAAGCCACAACAGTATGACAAACTGACAGACAAATGGTGGCCGTTTGGTCACTTTAAATTTTGAGGCGATCTGTGTGCATACATAGTAGAACCCTTTAGGGGTGGGGGCGGGGTATCCATTCGCTCAGGTATCCCCTCTAGGTCAACAGAATGGAAGTGTGCAGACAGCAAGAGACCAATGAACAGATGCCAAAAATGGATGTCCACACCTGTATCTCTGCGGTTCTGTCAGGCATTTGTGGCTGTTCTGATCCTTCCCCCGCTTGGTCTCTCCCAAGATGGCGGCTCCAAAATAGCTGAGCATCTTGAATTAGAAAGCAATGGATAATGGATTTCTTGATTCTGCTATAAATTCCCCTAGCTGTAAGCCTTTCAATCTTCTAAGTATTCCTTTATATGTGGTTCAGAGTTCCAGCATCATTCCCTGAGCCTCCTTGGCCTGGTATTCTGTGTTGTTGCTGATGGAGCTCCTCACTGCACGTCTACCCAATCCACCATCTTGAAAAGTGAGCCACCAGGGTCAGTTCTATTCTAGCCCTGAAGGGTGGCTGAAAGCCACAGTATCAGGTTGCTCCAATCATTTTCGGACCGTAAGCCAGGTCTTTTTAAAAAAAATAATAATTTTGAGTTTTGTTCCACATTTTCTCCTACTATATCAGGGACCTTCTAATGTGATTCCTTTCAGAGCAGTTAGTAGTGGTAGCTGGGCACCATCTACTTCTTTTGGTCTCAGAGTTAAGGTGACTGATGTTCATGTATATTTCATTAGTTCGTTGGAATAATTGATTCCAAGCACCTTCAATTCACATCACTCTTCTTTCTTTCACACATGTAACACCTTAAATGACCACTCATGAACATTTAGTATCTCAGTTGATACTCTCCAATGTAGGATGTAGAACATTGTCTTTGTGGACTATGTTATGCCAGTTGACCATGGAGTCCCCCGAGAATATAGACCTGAGCTCCCAGGCCCACCAAATCATTTCCTCAAGGTGTTTGGCAATGTTTAAGCAGTTTTCATAATTTTGCCGCCTGTATGCTCTGGGTTAATGAGCTGGACTGCAAAGTTGATTTGAATCACAAGATGGCAGTTCAAGCTCACCAGCTGCTCTATGAAACTCTATACAGAGTCGCTATGGATCAGAACCGACTCGATGGCACTTAACAACATGCTCTGTACCACATTCATAAGTATGTCTGCAGCAAAGGTGACCATCTACAAAATCCTCTATCAAACCCTTATACATGTGTGGGTATGCTTCTTGGGGAATTCAATCTGTGATAGGAATGGTCTGAGGAAGTTGATCCTAAAATGGTCAGTTCTAAAACAGAATCCCTGATGGCTGGGTGGCAATGAGGAAGATATCATTGGTGTTAAGTGGAACACTGATAACTTTTGACATAAGGTAATTTTCCAATTGTCAAAACTTTCATTGTTGGTGAACTCGGATGAGACACCAATGGGAAAGGAATGTCTGAGAGTTGCAACAGCTAAAGGATTTGAGAGGTATTCAGAAATAGCAATTAAAAGGGCCACATAATTGTATTACTGTTGCTAGGAATCATTGATGCATTGGGGAAAGACAACTAAAGGCTGAGGGTGATTAGTCACCAATCATGGTGAAAACTGAAACCCAGAGGGCCTATTGCAGTATAGAAAGTCACTTATCTACTTTAATGCCTTCAATGCACCGTGGAATTCTTTCTTCAGTATCGTTGGTTCTTGATAATATTCTATCTCTTGAAATGGTTGAACATCGACCATTTCTTTTTGGTACAGTGATTCTGTGTATTCCTTCCATCTTCTTTGATGCTTTCTGCATCATTTAATATTTTGACCATGTTGTTGTTGTTAGGTGCCATTGAACTGGTACCAACTCATAGTGATCCTATGCACAGCAGAACGAAACACTGCCTGATCCTGTGCCAACCTCACTACTCTTGCCATGCTTGAGTCCATCGATGCTGCCACTTGGCCAATACATCTCATTGGCGGTCTTCCTCTTTTTCTCTGACCCTCCACCTTACCAAACATGATATCCTTCTCCAGTGACTGGTCCCTCCTGACAATATGTCCGAAGTATGAGAGATGAAGTTTGGCCATCTTGGCCTCCAAGGAGCACTCTGGCTGCACTTCTTCCAACACAGATCTGCTGGTTCTTTTGGCAGCCCATGGCACTTTCAATATTCTCCTCCAACACCATAAGTCAAAAGCATAAATTATTCTGTGGTCTTCCTTATTCACTATTCAGCTTTCGCATGCATATGAGGTTATTGAAAATACCATGGCTTGGGTCAGGTGCTCCTTAGTCCTCAAGCTGACATTTGTCCATAGAATCCTTCAATTTTTCAAGTTGAGGCTTGAATTTTTTTCTTCATTTCTTTCAGCTTGAGAAATGCTGAGCATGCGTTTCCCTTTTGGTTTTCTAGTTCCAGGTCTTTGCTCATTTCATCATGATACTCTGTATGTTCGAGCTGCCCTTGAGATTTTCTGTTCAGATCTTAACTTCCTTATTTTTCAGTGTGCTTTAGCATCTCTATACTGGAGAGCAAGTTGCAGAGTGCCTTCTGACATCCATTCTGGTCTTTGCCTTCTTTCTTTTCTTCTTAGTGATCTTTTGCTTTTTCCTGTATGATGTTCTTAATGTCACCACACAACTCTTCTGGTCTTTGGTCATTAATTTATAATGCATCAAATCTGTTTCTGAGTTGATTTCAATATTCAGGTGGTTATATGTTAAAGGTCATATTTTGGTTTTAATGTACTTGTTTTAATTTTCTTCAGTTTCAGCCTGAACTTGCATAGGGGCAATGTTCAACAGTCTGCCCATTGCCTTGCTTTCTCTGGCAATATAGAGCTTTTATACCTTCACATCCACAGATGTAGCCAATTTGATATCTGTGTATTCCATCTGGTGAGGTCCATGTGTATAATTAATTGTCTTTTATGTTGTTAAAGAAAGATATTTGCAATGAAGAAGTCATTTGTCTTACAAAATTCGATCATGCTAGCTCCAGCATAAATTGCTATCACCAAGGCCATATTTTCCAAATACTGATCTCTTTGGTTCCAACCATTGCATTCCAACCACCAGTGATTATCAATATATAGCGATTGCAGGCTTGATCAATTTCAGATTGAAGGCTCCAGGAATTGATTAAATACAAATTGAAATCTTTCAACCAACTAATGCAACACTGGAGTCACACACTCATCTATGCCAAGAGATTTGGAAGACAGGTCAACTGATTGGAAGATATCCATATTTCTGATCATTCTAAATAAAAGTGACCCAAAGGAATCCGGAAATCATAATATCACATGCAAGTACAATTATACTACATATTAATTCAAAAACAGCTGCAACAGTACATTGGTAGGGTACTGTCAGAGGTTCAAGTCAGATTCAGAGGAGGACATGGAACAAGATATATCATTACTGACATCTGATGAATCTTGGCTGACAGCAGAGAATACCAGAGAGATGTTTACTTTACTGCCTATGTTGTGCTTTACTGCCTATGCAAAAGCTTTTGACTGTGTGGATCATGGCATGCTATGGACAACACTGTGAAGGATGAATATTCCAGAACACTTTATTGTGCTCATGAGAAACATGTACATAGACCAAGAGGAAGTTGTTTGAACAGAACAAGGGAACACTGAATGGTTTAAAATAAGGAAAGTTGTGTGCCAAGGTTGTATTCTTTCACCATACTTATTCACCCTGTGCACTGAGTACATAATCTGAAAAAACTGGATTATATGAAGAAAAACGTGGCTTCAGGATTTGAGGAAGACTCATTAATAACCTGCAATATGCAGGTGATATAAACTTGGTTGCTGAAAGGAAAGAGGACTTAAAATACTTACTGATGAAGAACAAAGACCGCAGCTTTCGGTATGGGTTGCACCTCAATGTAAAGAAAACACAAATCCTCACCACAGGACCAATAAACAACATCCATGTAAATGAAGAAAAGATTGAAGTTGTCACAGACTTCATTTTGCTTAGATCTACTATCAACACTCATGAAAGCAGCAGCCAAGCAATCAACTGATGTGTTGCATTAGGCAAATCTGCTGCGCAAGACCTCTTTAAAGTGTTCTAGAGCGAAGATAGCAGTTTGAGGACTAGGTTGCGCCTTACCCTAGTCATGGTATTTTCAATAACTTCATATGCATGTGAAAGTTGAACAGTGAATAAAGAAGATCATAGAATAATTGATGTATTTGAGTTATGGTGTTGGAGAAGAATATTAAAAGTACCATGGACTACCAGAAGAACAAGCCAATCTGTGTTGGAAGAAGTACAGCCAGAATGCTCCAGGGTGGCGAGACTTCATCTGTCATACTTTGCACAGATTATCAGGAGGGACCAGTCCCTGGAGAAGGACATCATGTAATGTAGAGGGTTAATGAAAAAAAAGGAAGACCCCTAATGGGATGGATTGGCACAGTGGCAGCAACAATGGTTTCAAGCTTAACAATGATTGTGAGGATGGTGCAGGACCTGGTAGTTTTTTGTTCTGTTGCTATGTGTTAGAATTGACTCAATGTCACCTAGCAACAACAACGATCTACTGAAAAGGACAAAAAAGGCTGAGTCAGCTCCAGAATACAAATGTAATGGCAACAGAGGTCCAGAAAAGGCTGGTTCCTCAAGCCTAACATGCTTGTTATGCCAAAGTCAGAGTCTTGTTTAGTAAGAATGGACTCCTGAGACATACAGTGGTGATATCTCACTCCTGATTCACTTAGTAAATCCTCATTTTCCATGATTTGGAACCCTCTGGATCTACAGAAGTGGCCCTTTCTGTTCTGTTAAAGTGTTGAACCTTACATGAAGTTGATACAGAAGCCTCTGCCTTTCAAGACAACATGTATCACCACTCTTAAATTCTACTCATACCTTCTTTCATAGTCACCAGGTCAACTGTTGCTAAGTGTCATCAAGTCAATTCCTACTCTTAGTGACCCTACATGGGGTTTCCAAGGAGCAACTAGTGGATTTTAACTGCCATCCTTGTGGTTCAAAGTCCAGTGCTGATCCTCCCGCACCACACCACACCAGGAGTCTAGGTCAACAAGTAGGATTAAATAAAACTTAATTTGGTTGGGCCTACTAAGACAGGAAAGAACTATACTCTGAAAGAGTTACAGGAATTAGCCAACATAATCTTGCAGGATGTAGGAAACTAGGTATTGAATAGATTCTGAGAGAGCTAGATCAAGGGTTGGGGTCAGAATATAATATTGGATAGTTTATAATCTGTGGGAGTACTCTCTTATTCAACAGGATGTGATTTGACATGGACCTCAAGAAGCAATAATTTGTTAAGATTTATCATAGAAGCTTGGGAAAAACAGTGACCCATAATAAGTGAAGTATAAATGCCAGAAATTCTGTGCTAAATGATGGAAGAAGAAATAAGAATAATGATAATAGCTCAAAAAAGTTGACATACTTCGATGGAAATACTATGTAATGCTGGAAAATTCAGGATGGTCTGGAGGATAATCCATTTACCACAGTGATAAAGAATTCACTGGTGAGAGAGGTGCCAGAATTGAGAAAAGTCAGTGAAGGCCATTTTCTGTAGGTCACAGATAATGGCAGGATATACTTTTATGAAACTGACATCCAAAACAGCAATGGAGATTATAGGATCCAAAAATAATATGAGAGCACTGTAGCTTTGTAGGATAAATACTGGACTGTTAACCACAAGGGTGGCGGTTCAAGCCTACCAGCTGATCCTCGGGAGAGAGATGAGGCTTTCTGTTCCCATAAAGATTTACAGCCTCAAATGTTGCTATGAGTTGGAACTGACTCGAAGGCATTTAACAGCAACAAAAAAATCTTAGGCTAGGTGGCAGATTTTTATCACATACGCAAGTAGGTTCAACTATGGCAACTGTGGTGGTGATGGGGCTCAACTTGCAAATAATTATGAAGAGAGTTAAGATAATACATAATATACTTAGGGACAAAATAGATGGACAGCCAACAAGTGTACTAACAAAGAAGTCATGTGTAGGTGATCAGGAATTTGCGAGTAATTGCTCAAAGAAATCATGATCTCTTCACCAGTGTCTGAGACGGTTTTCTGACTCCAAACCACTGAATGAAGGATAACCTACTTCCATCGAGCCGATTCAACCTCACAGTGATCCTACAGGACAGAGTACGATTGAGCCCTAGGCTTTCCTAGTGTCAATCTTTTCAGAAGCAGACTGCCTCAGCTCTCTCTGGTGGAACTGCTGGTAAGTTCAAACCACTGATTTTCTGGTTAGCAGACCAACACTTAACTCATTGTGCCACCAGTGCCCCTGAATAAAGGAGAGTGGGATCAAAGGAAGCCCAGGGAACATAGAGTCATGGCTTAGGTCCAGATCACAGTGGGGTGACTGGGTCCATGATGTTAGGCAGTGATTGTTTCCCAATACTTCAGTTTCTAAATAGAATCAACATAGTTGGTAGTTGGCAGAACCCTCATATCGTTCTCTTTACTGTAGAGTAATAACGATGATGTTGGAGAAGGTCAATGAAACTGTCTTATTCCATGGCAAAGATATTAACTCAAAAGGAACATTCTATCCCAAGAGAGATGGGAGAGTATACTGTACCTTTTAAATACCTAAAGTGCACAGGAGTGATATCACCTCCTCGATTTATTCACAAGACTTGCCCCATAAAATCCTAATGGGTTCTGGAGGATAACAGTATAATACTGCAAGCACTGGACTGCTAAATGGAAGGCTGGTGATTCAAATCCACCGTGTGCTCTTTGAGAACCTTATACAGGGAGGCTATGAGTCATTACCAACTCATTGGCACCTAGCAACAATAACAATGACAAACTCAAATTTACAGCTATAGCACTTTGTGTGGCATATTTGCTAGAACCTTAATAGCATGATATGCAGCTACTGATCTGAGAAATTAATTTTCCCTGTCTCTATGAAAAAGAGGATTAGAAAAAGTTTGAATTGACTTGGGGTGGACACTTGTTGTTAAGTGCTGTTGACTTGGTTCTGACTCACAGTGACCCTGTATAGGGTTTCTGAGGAGTGGCTAGTGAGTTTGAACCGCCAACCTTGTAGTTCAAACCGACCTTGCAGTCTAATGCATTATCCTGCAGCAACACACCAGAGTGGACAATGTTGTTGTTGCTGTTAAGTGCTGTCAAGTTTGTTCTGATTCATAGCAGTCCTGTCTAGGGTTTCTGAGGATTTGAACTGCTGACCTTGTAGCTCAAACTAATGTTGCAGTCACATCAGGACTCTATAGGGTAGACAATACTATACAACTATTCTCAATGTGAATTTAGTTCAATACTTCTCTGTCATTCTATAGTTAAAAAAGACCTTGTCCAACTCTGGACATTCCACAGAATATCACTTTGCTGCATTATCAATAACAAAATGGTAATTGGATGGGCTGAGCAAGAAGTGGCAAGTATGAAGGAGGCCTTGCTGGGCTACATGTGCCACCGAGAGTGTGAGATATACCCTATGACTCCTAAGAGGTCTACATCAGTGAAGGAGTCCAGTGTTCTAAGGCATGCCAAAATATGCCATCTGAAGTAAATTAAAAAGGCATAAATAAATGGAGCTATATATATTTATGGATTGGAAGACTCAATAATGTTATGTCATTCTCCGAAAATTTATATATTTAACACAATAAAAAATCTATGTATTTTTCACAAAGGTGAACAATGGACCAATTATAGCTTTATCAAAAAATAGTGCTGGAAAACTAGATCATTTTAGATAACCATTCCCCTTACCTCCATTGGAAAAGGCTTTATTTTACTGGTGAGCTCTGAGTCTGGTCAAATAAATACAGGCTCTTGCATGGGGCCTTCTACTGAGCTGTTAGATGGATCACATAATGGCAGTGTTTTGGGACTCAGGCCTTGAAGGAGTCCCACTCTGTTTGTCCCCTCCAGAAGCTTCCAGGCCATGATTGAGGGCTACTGATTTTCAGGCTCTCATGGAGCTAGGGAGGCAGGGGGTGGGTGGGGAGGGGAAGAGTATTGTTTCAAAAGTGGATTCTGACTCTTTTTTTCAGTGTTTGTTTTCATTGAGGAAATAATTTTTAGAGGTCCTTTTCACCATTTTGATACGTCATCTAGAATGAATCATTTTTGAAACCCTCCCATGAAGTCTGTTATCTGCTCAGCCCCTTTTCTTGTTTTCCTGTCTTAATTCTGTGGCACCAGCCTTCCAGTGCTTTCTGTGAGTCATCATCTAGTTACTCACTCCCACAGGTCCCACAGGATTACCACAGAACCTATCACAGAACAGGCTCCAGGAAGTAGTATTTGAGTTGAACTCAATAGATTGGAATTGGTTGAGGTGGGTAATGGTACAGTAGTTTTTATTGGAACAATCTTTGCACATGTTAACTACAAACATTGGACAAAAGATGAAAAACTACTACATGGAGGCACTGAAGAATGAGAAGGGGAAAAAAAAGGTAGTTATTGGAGGTGTTATTATATACTTGTTGTTGTTGTTAAGTGCCGGCGAGTTGATTCCGACCCATAATGACCCTGTATTGGGTTTCCAAGGAGCAGCTGGTGAGCTTGAACCACCGACCTTGCAGTTCAAACGACTTTGCAGTCTGACGCATTAGCCCACAGCGCCACACCAGGACTCCCTTAGATGAAGATAATTGCACTGTGTGGGTTTTCCAATTCTTTTATGGCTCCCTCAGTTGAAGTCAGAAATCAGTTGGTCATGTTGTTGTAGTTGCTAAGCGCCATCTAGTTGGTTCTGACCCATAGTGACTCTGTACAGGGTTTCCGAAGCTGTAAATCTTTACGGGACCAGAAAGCCTCATCTTTCTCCTGCAGAACAGCTGGTAGTTTTGAACTGCTGACCTTAAAGTTCACAGCCCGATTCGTAACAACTACGCTACCAGAGCTCATACAGTGAAACAAAAATTCATATAGATAGACACCTGCAGCCTTGAAAAACTATATCAATGCTCAATAATTATTCCTGTAAAGGACCACAAAACAAGTATCTTAGACTTTCTGGATATATAATCATCTCTGTTGCATGCTGTTCATTGTTTTTGCTTACTAGTTGGTTTCTTTGTTTATATTCCTTTAAAAATATATAAACTTCTCAGTTCATTACATTTACAAAAACAATTTTTGGCTTGTATTTGGCTCAAGGACCTGAACTAAACAGCAAAGTTTGGTGTGTCTGCATCAGCTGAAAAAAGAGAGATGAATCCTAGAAAGATACACTGAGAGAAGTTGTTGGGGTTAGGTGCCATTGAGTAGGTTCTGACTCATAGCGACAGAACATAGCACTGCTTGGTCCTGAGCCATCATCACAACTATTGTTATGTTTGAGACCATTGTGGCTGCCACTGTGTCAATCCATCTTGTTGCGGGTCTTCCGCTTTTGCATTGACCCTCCATTTTATAAAGCATGATGTCCTTCTCCAGGGACTAAATGCTCCTGAAAACATGTCCAAAGAGGAAGTCTTGCTAGCCTTGCTTCCAAGTATCAATGTGGCTATATGTCTTCCAAGACAGATTTGTTTGTTCTTTTGATAGTCCATGGTACTTTCAATATTCTTTGCC
>NW_006408813.1:247062-248253 GCF_000296735.1 Chrysochloris asiatica | reverse complement strand
CAGTTTCTTCTGAATTCAGCTTAAATTTCTGACACCTCCTTGAAACCATTTTTCAATTATATTCAGCACAATTTTACTTGCATGTACTCTTAATGGTATTTAATGGTTTACTCATTCTGTTGGGTCACCTTTCTTTGAAATGGGCACAAATATGGACTTTTTCCCAATCAGTTGGTGGGGTAGCTATCTTTCAGATTTCTTGGTATTAGACTGTTGAAACATTTCAATTTATATTCTGTTAATTCCTAGATCCTGGTTTTTCACCAATGCCTTCAGTGTAGCTTGGACTTCCTCCTTCGATACAATTGGTTCTTGATCATATGGTACCTCTTGAAATGCCTGAATACTGACAAATTCTTTTTAGTACAGTGATTCTGTGTATTCCTCCCATCTTCTTTTGATGCTTTCTGTATTATTCAATATTTTGCCCATGGAATCTGTCAATATCACAAGTAGAGGCTTGAATTCCTTCTTGTTAGTTCAACTTGAGAAATGCTGAGTGTGTTCTTTCCTGTTGGCCTTCTAACTCCAGATATTTGCACATTTCATTATAATATTTGATGTTGTTTCCTTGAGTTGCCCTTTGAAAATTTCTGTTCAGCTCTTTTATGTCATCATTTCTTCCAGTCACTTCAGCTTCTCTACATTAAAGATCCAGTTTCAGAATTACCACTTGAATCCATATTAGTCTATTCTTTCCCCCTGTATTTATAACGACCTTTTACTTTCCTCCTTTATGATGTTCTTGATGTTATTCCATGACTCTTCTGGTATTCATTCATCAGTGTGTAATACATCAAATCTGCTTTTGAGATTGCCTCTAAATTCAGGAGGAATATACTCAAAGTCCCACCACTCATCTGTCAGTTTGTTGTACTGTGATGGCTCGTGTGTTGCTGTGATTCTGGAAGCTATGCCACAGGTATTTTAAATACCAGCAGGGTCACCCATGGTGGACAGCTTTCAGCTGAGCTTCCAGACAAAGATTAGGAAGAAGAAGAGATGGACTGTTCCCAAATATTTAGTCAAAGAACACTATCAGCACCAGAATATTGAATACTGCAATGTGATGAAGACCACCAGAATATTGTCGGATATAGTGCCGGAAGATGAGCCCCTCAGGTTGGAAGGCTAAAAATACAACTGGAGAAGAGCTGCCTCCTCAAAGTAGAGTTGACTGTGATGATGTGA
>NW_006408813.1:240593-246557 GCF_000296735.1 Chrysochloris asiatica | reverse complement strand
ACCAATGACTTCTTCATTGCAAATACCTTTCCAAGCAACATAAAAGATGATTATACACAAGATGGCACTGTGGGCTAATGCGTCAGACTACAAAGTCATTTGGACTGCAAGATCGGTGTTTCAAGCTCACCAGCTACTCCTTGAAAACCCTATACAGGGTCGCTATGGGTTTGAATTGACTTGATGGCACTTAACAACAACAACAATACACATGGACCCGACTAGATAGAATACATAGAAATCAAAAGGTCTATATCATCTGCCAAAACAAGGCCAAGGGCAGGCTGTGAACAGACCATCAAATGTTCATATGCAAGTTCAGGAAGAAGCTGAAGAAAATGAAAAGTCCACGAGAGCCAAAATATGACCTTGAACATACCCTACCTGAATTTAGAGATCATCTGAAGAACATATTTGATGCATTTGACACTAAAAACTGAAGACCAGAAGAGAACATCAAGAACATAATACAGGAAGAAAGCAAAAGGTCATGAAAAAGACAAGAAAGAAGGAACGATGTCAGTTGAGGACTAAGGTGCACCTGATCTAAGCCATGGTATTTTCAATAACCTCATATGCATGTGAAAGTTGAACAGTGAATAAGGTACTGAATCAAATTGATGCATTTGAGCTATGGTGTTGGAGGTGAATATTGAAAGTACCATGGACTCCAAAAGAGCAATCCAATCTGTGTTGGAAGAAGCACAGCCAGAATGCTCCTTGAAGCCAGGATGGCCAGACTTCTTCTCTCATACTTTGGACATATTGTCTGGAGGGACCAATCCCTAGAGAAGGATATCATGCTTTGGAAAATGGAGAATTGGAGAAAAAGAGGAAGATTCCCAATGAGCTGGATTGGCATAGTGGCAGCAATGATGGGCTCAAATGTAGCAAGAATTGTGAGGTTGGCGCAAGGCGGGGCAGTGTTTCATTCTGTTGTGCATAGGGTCACTATGAGTCAGTACTGACTTGACTTGATGGCACCTAACAATAACAACATATGCGAGGTAATAAATGGCTCTCATGGATTGCTTTAAATTTTCTTAGTTTCAGCCTGAACTTGCATATGAGCAATTGATAGTCTGTTCCACAGTCATCCCCTGACCTTGTTTTGGCTGATTATATTGGGCTTCTCCATTGTCTCTTCCCACAGATGTAGTCACTGGACAAGAGCCTATACCAACCAGCTCCTATACCACTTGATCCATGATAGACAGCAGCCAACACCAGCCAAACACACCCTAAAATGAGCTTCATGAATGGTGAACAGAAAACTGTGAACATACTTCCATTCTCTAATCACATCCACCAGGAGGCAGTTAGTCGGAACCTAAGAGCACACCAACATACAATCATTATTTAAATATAAATACATTAACACCACAGTGTCTTGGAGACAAGTGTCAATTATAGTTCTCATGAAGAACCAAGAGAGAGAGGCTCAAACAAGTGACCAAGATGTATAGTCAGAAAATGTTTTTGAGGAAGAAAAGTTTTCTAAACTACAATACAAAAGAATGATAGATTGAAAGAAAGATCAAGACAAGCAAGGTGAACACAGAAAAAAAAATGGTAGAAGGATTCAGCAAAACATTTAAGACAGACAAAAGAGTAGATTTAAATTGATAAAAGCCCAAATTAATGAACTTGAAGATAAATTTCTATATGCTAGAAGAACATTCAGAAAAAGGAAGAAAAAAATCTGAAGAATGCCTAGGATTTATGTGGGACATTAAGAAGAAGAATGGTCTACAGATGACAGAAATTTAAGAAGAGGAAGAGACAATAAAACAAAACAAAAAAGTTGAAGCATTGGAAGGAAACTTCCCTAATACCGTTCAAGAAGTGAAATAAACTCCAAACAGGATGAACCCCATAAGAAAATCACCAAGATATATTATACTCAAATTTTCCAAATTCAAAGACAAAGAAAGAATCTTGAGAGCAACTAAGAAAAAATGAAATACCTACAAAGAAGAACCAATAAGACTAAACTCTGATTTTTCGAGAAGAAACCATGCAGGTAAAAAGGCAATGGGAAGACATATACAAAACTCTGAAAGAAAAAAATTGTCGACCAAGAATAATGTACCCATCAAAGCTGTCCCTCAAATAAGATGGTGGGTAGAGTAGTTCACTGGCTAGAGGGTAAACACATTATCTTGGGTGTTGGTGAGGGCAAGAAGATAGAGGGCAATACACAAGAAGAGAGAGGGTGGCATATGAATAATGAAGATAGGGGAAGACTTAGGGAGGTAAGTAGGGGCTAAATGGGATAGAGGTAAATAGTGATTTACAGAGAGCCTTGGAGCAACAGTGTTTGTTTTGTGAGTAGATACATGGATCGAGACAGGCTGCATAAGTAAAGGAGGGAAAAAATATGTGCTTGACTCTCTTATTGATACTGGTTTCCCCTGCCTACTGCAAAATAGATGATGTTGTTGTTGTTTAGTGGCATCAACTTAGTTCTGAATCATGCCAACCCTGTATAGGGTTTCCAAGGAGCAGCTGGTGAGCTTGAATCACTGACCTTGTGATTCAAACTGCCCTTGCAGTCCAACGCATATTGGGAATTATGACGACAGAAAGCTTGTAAGCCCTCCTTCAGCATACAACTGATTGAATTTTCTGAAAGGGGAGATAGAATTTGCCCAGGGAAATAGGCTTCTTGTTAATCTTTCTAGAGTATGGGGCCTTAGGTAAAATCCATTCCCAATTGAAAAGACATGCAGACCAACGCAAGACTGCTGGGATAACAGAAGATTCTTATTGAATGAAAGACTTGCAATAAAACAACAGACTGTTTGGCTGTTTGAACATCAAGTGAGCTGTTTGCTTTGGAGGCCTCAAGGAAAGAAAAGTCATCCCATCAGAAAAAAACCCTTAGGAGTAATACTCAAAGGGAACCCATGAACAGTATAGTATGCTCACTGGTGACCGCCTGGGTCTGCTTGTGAATGAAAATGGGGGGAAATTCAGAAATTAAGACAATGGCCATGTTCCATTTGTACCTGTTGACCTTGAGATGAGACAGATAAGTAGAAGGGCTGGCTGGTCCAAAATTTAGGAAGATGTATGAACTCCTGAGCCCATGGGCACTGACCTTGCCCTGGGGACCAGGACTGAGAGTGAAGTGGCCAGCTGGTCTGAAGTGCAGGGAGGTGTGTGTAAACTCACAAACTTGCAGCTAGTACTCATATGACCTAGCTTGGATGGCTAGTTGACCAGATTTCAAACTGAGGAAGATAAAGATTTTTGATGAACTAGACTTTTTCTTATGAAGACAGTTAATTAAAATTCCAACCAGAATGGAAGAATTTTTCATATCAAGGAACAGCCTTATTTCCTCAGTATACTGGATTTAATAGGGATGAGACATTTAGATATTGGCTATCAAAAAATGGGGGTGGGGGGCTATAAAGGCACGAAGTGGCTGGTTTATAAGCTTTTATGAATGTGCTTAATTGTAGAATGAGGGGGGTAAGGTAGAATCCCCACTGACTAGTTTCCATCTTTCCCAGATGGATCTGTGAATAGGGATGGGGATGACAGTGATAGGATTTTATGACTTAATTGTGAATACTTGTTAATTGTAAAAGATGTGTGAATATGTGTAACTAAAAGGAGGGAGTAGGTAATCTTTCATTTCAGGAACAGATGATCCCAGGACCATCAAGAATGAAGAACCTGAGATCCCTACCTAGAAAAGCGGAGCCACAGAGAAGAAGAAGGATAAATGTTATTGCAGGGAGGAATTGTAATCATTGAGATGAAACAAGGTGTATGGTTTGCTGATGATATTGTCTACAAACCTTCACCTAGTTCACAATAAAAAAGTTAAAAACATATTACAGAAGGCAGGGCTTGATGGCAGCTAGGGTGGAGGTGCAATGAAGTCCACCGTTAGCAATACCACAGAATACCAGGCAAAGCAGATCCAGGACAGAGCTCCAAAACTTGGAACCACAGAGATATGAATATTTTGAAGGTTTGAAGGCTTATAGATTGTGGAACTTGAAGCTGAAGTAAAAAATCGTGTACTTTTGAATCTGCCAGGCTGGGCTCAGAGGCCCGGAGCCCCGGAGCCGACATCTTGGGCAAGACCAAATGACAAGACCAAGCAGGGGGAGCAGAAACACCATGTAAAAAATCCGCAGGAAGGGCAAAGTTGGACAATACACTTTGTCAGTTTTGCTTTGTTCTGATTTTCTTTTTTTCTTGGTATCTGGTCATTGGTGCACCCACTGTTTGCTCACCTCCATTCTGGTGACTAGAGTGGGAGCCTGAGCAAGTGGATACCCCCCACCCTCACCACTGGTAGGTTCTTCTGCCACGCATGCACACAGATACCCAGCCCAAGAGCAGGCCCTGAAAGTTTCTTTTTTGTTCTATTTTTTAATATGGGAAATGGCAGGACAGGGTTGTAGAGAGGGAAAGAGAGTTTGGAAACAAAACAGGCCGAAAATTAAATTAAAGCCTGAGGTGTATAGCATAACAACTAACACTGGCATCTTGAAATCTCTCAGGCAGCTTTGAAAGCAAGAAGCTGAAGAGAGTACATTAAAGTCATACTCATATTAGGCTACAGATTTTTTTCCCCTTTTTATTCTCTCCCTCCTCTCCCTTTTCTGTAGTTAGAGACTTCAGTATTTAGTTTTTGTTGTTGCTGTTTTTTAGTCTTTTTTTTTTTTCTTTTCTCTTGTTTGTTTCGCTGGTGCTGTTTTGTTGTTATATGCCCCCCCCCTTCTGCCTTTGGAGGACTCTTTGTTTCCCTATATTACACAAGAAGAGTCAGCAACTGCTGCCATATAGCCAAGCTACAATCACACTCTGTAAAACACCAAAACCCAATACCAACTTCCATATACCAGGGAAACAGACAACACCTGTGAAAGTTACTCTGAGTTAAGCAATAAGATGAGTGAAAAAGGGAAGCCCACATCCTGATCACATCTTCCTGGAAGCAATCAGAAACCATAAAAAGTACCAAAACACATACTCAATTAAGTATTAAGGCCACAGATAAACACTAAACATGTCCAAGAAGCAAAAACAGATGACCATATCAGCACATGTCCAGAAACAAGACAAAATGTCTGAGACAAAGGACCTAGAGGTAGACCGGGACTCCATTCTGGAAGGAGGGCAGGCCTTGGAAATGCCTGAGAAGGAATTCAGAAAATGATTACAAAATGTTTCAAAACACTTTACAATGGAGTTGAGAAAAACAAGGAAGAAGTCAAGAAAGTGCTACAAGAGGAACAATCAAATAAGATAGATACAGCATTGGAAATAATTCAAAACCTACAGAAAGAGGTTCAAATGATCAATAACGGAATATCAGAAATAGGAAATGCTCTGAAAAGGCAGAGGAGTAGAATAGATGAGATGGAAAGCAGAACCAGTGAGCTGGAAGACAAATATCTCAAAACCACTAAGAAAGAAGAACAAACACAAAAAAGGATAAAAAAAATCTGAATGTTGGACAACATGAAGAGGGATAACTTAAGAATTATCGGCATTCCAGAACACGAAGAATCACACAAGTCCACAGAGGAAATAGTTGAAGAACTGCTGGAAGAAAATTTCTCTAACATCCTGAAAAGTGAAAAGACAAACATTCAAGAAGCTCAACGAACCCCAGGAAGGATAGACCCCAAAAGAAAATCACCAATACATATCATAATCAAGATCTCCAAAATCAAAGCTAATGAGACATTTCTGAAAGCAGCCAGGGAAAACAGAAATGTCACATACAAAGGCAAGCAAGGCCGATTAAGCTCGGAACTCTCAGCAGAAACCATGCAAGCAAGAAGGCAATGGGGAGAAATATATAAAACCCTGAAAGAAAAAAATTGCCAACCAAGAATCCTTTATCCAGAAAAGCTATCAATCAAATATGATGGTGTAATCAAATCATTCCAGGATGAACAGAAGCTAAGGGATTTTGCCAAAGCCAACCCT
>NW_006408813.1:218567-234819 GCF_000296735.1 Chrysochloris asiatica | reverse complement strand
GGCTTGCAGGGTATACCCTTTGGTTGGTTGATTATGCATGGAGGGGATTGTAACCATGGCAATGAAACGATATAAGATAGAATGAATGTAAAACTAATGTTCTCCCATATAAACTATCACATAATTCACAATAAAACGTTTAAAAAAAAATTACAGTCATGCAAACCTTATGGAGCAGTTTTACTCTGTAACATACCAGGTCACCATGATTCAGAACTGATTTGATAGCAATGGGTTCCCTTTTTGGATTCTCAGAGCAAAATCTCAAGGATCCACTAGGATTGCTTTCTTACCTAAAACTGTATGCAACCTCTAGGAGTCTCAGGTCCAGTATGCAGAGGGTTTTAGAGGAGGGGGTAAAGGGATTCAAGTTTGATACACCTTTAAGCCATTCAGTATGCTATTCTTCAACTTGGCTGCTGTCAGCTAGTGGGTGAAGTAAGCCCCAGTAACTCTGTGCACACAGTTGCTGTGTCTTATTTCACAGATACCTCAAAGTGCTACACATTAACAACTGCACAAATGGATTAAATGAACTCTTCAGCCATAACCTTGCATCTATTAATTTGACTGTCTTTTGCTTCGTAAGCATTTTTATGTCCTGAAGAATTCAAAATGATGTAATGGCCTTGGCTAATAACAAGTAAGTCGGCTCTTCATTTACATTGAGCTCATCTTTTCTGTAGGGACAGCTCAGCCTGAGGTTGCTGATGTCTGTACAAATGCATCAGCTGACAAGCAGTGGAGGCAGAGGCTGATTTTTAGTGGCATATAGTTTTCTAGGGTTTTAAAGGGACCTATTAGCTGTCCAAATGAGCTTTAATGTTTGTTTAACCTTTAAAAAATTTGCAGTTAAACATATATAACAATTGCCATTTCAACCATTTTCAAATGTACAATTGAATGGTATTCATCACACTGCCCGTGTTGTGTTATCATTATCACTATGTTTCCAGAATGTTTCCATCACAGTAAACAACAACTCTGTACCTATTAAGCTTACCAGAAATGGAGAGTACATTGAAAGGACAAAGGAGTAGAATTGAAGAGATGGAAGCCAGAACCAGCTGAAAGACAAATCTCTGAATACTCCTAAGATAGAAGAGCAAGCAGAAAAAAATAATTTTTAAAAACCTGAAGAAAGTCTAAGATTCATGTGAGACATGACGAGGAATGTCCTGAGGGTCACTGGAGTTCTGGAACAGGAAGGATCACAGAAGACCACAGAGGTGATAGTTGAAGAGCTTCTGGAAGAAAATTTGGTGAATACTTCTTTCCTTCTCTATGACCTTGTCTATTCTCTTATTGTTAAATGCTAATAGAGTTGGCTTTGATTTATAGCGACCCTGTATAGTGTTTCCAAGGAGTGGCTGGTGAGTTTGAATCACCAACCTTGTGGTTCAAACTGACTTTGTGGTCCAGTGTCTATTTTAGCTAGCTATGTAATATAAATGGGATCATGTAAAGTTTGTCCTTCTGTGGTTGACTTATTTTATTCACTGTAATGTTTTCAAGGTTCATTCATGTTGTAGCATGTACTAGAAATTCATTCCTTCTTCTGATAGAATCGTATTTCACTATGGCGCTGTGGGCTAATGCGTCAGACTGCAAAGTCATTTGAACTACAAGGTCGGTGGTTCAAGCTCATCAGCTACTCCTTGGAAACCCTATACAGGGTCACTATGGGTCGGAATCGACTCTACTGCAATTAACAAAAACAACAACATATGCCACATTTTGCTTATGCAATAAGTTGCCATAAGGTATATTTATTTGCAACTGACTGGATTAGTGAACTCAGCGGCCACAGCACTGCTTGGCTAACTACAAAATAGTTTAGGTATTTTTCTGTTTCTGTCTATGGGTAAAAAAGTTTTTCTTCAAAGACTGAATGCTTGGGATTTTAGGCAAATGCTTCTTTCACTTGTTCCTTTAAGGTCCACTGCAATGTGGCCCACAAATAATCATAGTGTAAAATTATGGTGCTGTAGGATAAACACTTGATCACAAGGTCGGTTTGAACCACAAGGTCAGCAGGTGAAACTCACCAGCCACTCTCAGAAACCCTATACCAGGTCACTATGAGTCAGAATCAATTCAATGGCAACAAAAACAAAATAACTATGTTATCAGGGAGCAAACAAATGTGTTATAGTAGAAATGGCACCACTCCAAAAATCAGAAATCTCAATAACTCCTATAAATTAGTCAGCTGTGTACCCCTGTACATGTTTGTTTGTTTTTTCTACCTCTCTGTGCTTTAGACACATATTATGTGCTCCCTAAAATCTTCCTACCATAAACCTGGTATGTTCCATAGTCACACATTCTTCCATCTATCTGTTGTTGTTGTTAAGTGCCATCGAGTCAGTCCCAACCCATAGTGACCCTGAACAGGGTTTCCGAGGCTGCAAATCCTTACTGGAGCAGAAAGCCTCATCTTTCTCCTACAGAGCCGCTGGTAGTTTTGAACTGTTGGCCTTGTGGTTCGAAGCCTGATTCATAACCACTATGCTATCAGAGCTCCTCTGTCTATCCAGTCCCTTGTTATTTCATTCACAGGTTGGTTAGTCAGCACTTCTTAGGGACCAAAGCTTTAAGCTTCCCAATTGTTTTTATTTTTATTTATATTTATCCTTTAAACCCTAAGGAATCAGAGTAATAATACAGAACACCAGATGAAGCAGGTTCAGGGGTCAGTCCTGGATCTCTGAACTACATATAAAGGAATATTTAGAAGGATCAAAGGCTTACTGTTAGTGGGTTTTTTAGCAGAAGCAAGAAAGGTGATGTTTTCTGATTTGTGGCTGCTGGTGGGTCCTAGAGCGGGCATCTGGAGAGGGAAGGAGCAGGTGAAGGATCAAGGAAGCGCTCCCATCGCAGGGGTCTGGCTGATCATTGGAAATAGAGGTGTGACCTTTTTTTTTTCCTGTTCATTTGTCTCTTTCTATCTGTGTACCCCCATGCTGATGACTAAAGGAGGTGCCTGACCAAGTGGACACTTGCCCACCCCTGGAGAGTTCTACTATGCACATACATGGATCTACTCAGACAAGACCACTGGAACCAGAATTAAAGAAGAGGGTGGAGTCAACAGAAGCAACTTAAAACAGGAGGGTCTTGCTAAAAGCAGCTCTGGCCAGCCCTGGGTTGTTTCTTACTAGTAGAAGTACCTGATTTTGCTTGAGGAGAGGAAGATAGACAGACAAATAAGGAAAGAGGCCAAAACTTAAATCTTGAGTTATAAGGAACAATGGTAACATCTTGAAATTTCTCAGGTGGCCTTGAAGGCAAAAAGCTAAAAAAGGGGCATTAAAGTCTTACTCATATTTTGCTATGGGTTTTGTGTGTGTGTGTGTGTGTGTGTGTGTGTGGTGGTATTTGTAGACTTTAGTGTCCAATTTGTTTTGTTTTCACTTTTGTTTTTTGGGCCCCCCTTTTATCTTGGGGTGGGGGCTCTTTCTCTCCCTATGCTACCCAAGAAGAGACAGCAATTGCAGTCATATAGCCAAGCAACAATTGCACCATCCAGGCAAGAGCCAATACCAGCTACTATACAACAGATAGCCAACACTTGCTAAAGTTACTCTGATTTGAGTAATAAGAGAAGTGAAAAGGGAAGCTCATTTCCTGATCACATCTACCAAGAGGCAATCAGAAAGCTTAATAATATACCAACATACATTCATCTAATTACTGAAAATAAATCTAATTATTGAAAATGCCCCAAAAGCAACACAAGACCTTAGCTCATGCCCAGAAACAACATTGTTGTTGTTGTTAAGTACTGTGAAGTTGGTTCTGACTCACAGTGACCCTGCACAGGGTTTCCAAGGCTGCAAATTTTTACAGGAGCAGAAAGCCTCACCTTTCTCCCACAGAACAGCTGGTAGTTTCGAACTTCCGACCATGAGGTTAGCAGCCTGATTTGTAACCACTATGCTACCAGAGCTCCTGAGAAACAACATAGAGTAGCTGAAACAAATGAGCTGGAGGCAGACCTAACATTTCTCATTGGAAGGAGGGCAGGCTTTGGAACTGCCTTAGAAGGAATTCAGGAGAATGACATTGAGGTACATCCAAATGCTTCACAGAGGGGTTGAGAACAAGAAAGAAGACGTTAGGAAAGTGCTACATGAACAATCAAATAAGATAGAAATAGCATTGGAAACAATTCAAAACCTTCAAAAAGAGGTCCAAACAATTAATAGTAAAATATCAGAAATGGAGAGTACATTGAAAGGACAAAGGAGTAGAATTGAAGAGATGAAAGCCAGAACCAGCTGGAAGACAAATGTCTGAATACTCCTAAGATAGAAGAGCAAGCAGAAAAAAATAATTTTTAAAAATCTGAAGAAAGTCTAAGATTCATGTGAGACATGACAAGGAATGTCCTGAGGGTCACTGGAGTTCTGGAACAGGAAGGATCACAGAAGACCACGGAGATAGTTGAAGAGCTTCTGGAAGAAAATTTCCCTAATATCCTGAAAGATAAGAAGATAAGCATTTAAGAAGTGATATGAACCCCAGTAAGTATAGACCCAAAATAAAATCACCAAGACATACCATAATCAAGCACTCCAAAATCAAATACAAAGAGAGAATACTGAAAGCAGCTAAAGAAAAGAGAAGTGTTACAAAGGCAAGTAAATAAGATTAAGCTCTGATCTCTCAGCAGAAACCATGTAGGCAAGAAGGCAATGGGGAGACATATATAAAACCCTGAAAGACAAAAAAATCTGTCAACCAAGAATCGCCTACCTAGCAGAGCTGTCAATCAAAAACATTGCAGGATAAACAGAAGCCAAGGGACTTTGTCAAAGCCAACCCAGAACTTTAAAACATCCTAAATCCTAAGGAATCAAGATTCTTGTACTCTGTATGTGATAGACTGCTCCCTGTTCCTTGTTTGAACTCCAAACTGTTTTAATTAAGCGACATCTGAACTTGGAGTCAGCCATGTCCTTGATATCATTTCAATGGCTTAGCTACAGTGGTGTCTCTAGGGAGGTTCAGGGGAGGGGGATGGGGGTACAGACCACACGAGGTGACACTGTCAGAGGGAGTGACACCAAAATGATAGTCTAGGAAATTTCTGTGCAGTATTTCTGTAGTTAGTTATAACATATCAAAAGTATTTTTTATAAGCCCAGCATACATGTATCAATGTTTCTACAAGGCCAAAACTCAATGCTAATTTACTTTTTGAATTTTCCAATTTAGTTCAATCAGAGCTGTCATTATTACCCAATTACAACGATGCTTTGAATCACATAGTTTCCTCTGCATGAGATACAAATGTATGCTATTATTTTTATTCCTGACAGTTTTCATAGCAGATTTTGTAAAAAGTTCTGGTGCCTTAGCTACCATATTGTGATAATTACTATCGGTGAACTTATATCAGTAACTAAGAATGAAATAGTAATTCAAGGAAAAAGAGAAAAGCTTGAAAGGTGTACAGTCAGCTATTAAATATGTTGTAACTAATCATGTTATGATATGGTGTAGAACAATTTTACAAAACAATTTTGTTAGTATTCATATAATTTAAGAAATGTTGAGTGCCACTGGGTATGTTCTGACTCATAGTAACCATGTATAGGCTTTCCGAGACTGTAAATCTTTGCAAGGGCAGAAAGCATCAATTTTCTCCCACAGAGAAGCTGGTGGGCTCAAACCACTGACATTGTGATTTGAAATCCAGTGCTTACCTTACAGAACAATTTACAACCATATTTATCACATATTATGATCGGAGTCCTGGTGTGGTACTATGGGATAAAGCACTGGACCACAAAGTTGGTTTGAATGGCCAGGTCTGTGGTTCAAACTCACCAGTTGCTCTTTGGAAACTCTATACATAGGGTCACTGCTGCACAAGACCTTTTTAAAATGTTGAAGAGCAAAGATGTCAGCTTGAGGAGTAAGGTATGTCTGACCCAAGCCATAGTATTTTCAATAACCTCATATGCATGTTAAAGTTGGATAGTGAATAGGAAGATCGTAGAAAAATTGATGCATTTGAGTTATGGTGTTGGAGGAGAATATTGAAAGTGCCACGGGCTGACAAAAGAACAAACAGATCTGTGTTGGAAGAAGTGCAGCCAGAGTGCTCCTTGGAGGCCAGGATGGCCAAACTTCGTCTCTTATACTTCAGACATACTGTCAGGAGGGACCAGTCGCTGGAGAAGGAAATCGTGTTTGGTAAGGTGGAGGGTCAGAGAAAAAGAGGAAGATCCCCAGCGAGATGGATTGGCAAAGTGGAAGCATCAATGGGCTCAAGTGTGGCAACAATTGTGAGGTTGGCCCAGGACTGGGCAGTGTTTCATTCTGTTGTGCATAGGGTCGCTATGAGTTGGTAATTACTTGATGGCACCTAACAACAACGAGCTGGAACCAACTTGATAGCATTTAATAATAATAACAACATTCTATGATTGGTGGTGGCGGCTATGTGCCGTGGAGTCAGTTTTGACTCACAGCGACCTTGTACAGCGTTTCTGAGGCTGTAAATCTTTATGGGAGCAGAAAGCCTAATCTTTCTCCTGCAGAACAGCTGGTAGTTTCAAACTGCTGACCTTGCGGTTCGCAGCCCGATTCGTAATCACTACGCTACCAGAGCACCTTCTATGATTATAACTCATAAAAACATTACTACGAACTCTGTATGATCTGGTACTGGAGAAGGTCAGGGGCTAGCGGTGATACCATAAATTATGGCATTGGGTGAAATCAACCCTAGAGACACCACTGTCATCTAAACTTGTTCTCCAAAGTCCTCTAAGGATTGATATTTCTTTCTTCATTATGCATCAAAGATTCTATCCAATCCATTTGTTTTTTCTTTCTCAAATAAGTACTAACACTAACCACTATTTCAACCTTAGGCTGTGGGTTGGTCATCTGCACATGACTGTTAGAAGAGCGTTTGCTTCTCATTGTTTCTGGTCAGTTATCATTTGTTTGCTTAGTACTATGGCATTCAGATACATCAGGTTGTGTCTACTGTTTGGGACAAGGAGTTGGTGCATTTTATGTAACTGTGGAAATCCAGTGAATTTCTGTTTACTCTGGATGTTCAGGGGACAAATCCAAATCTTTATGGGAACAGGCAGCTTCATATTCCTCCCACAGAGCAGCTGGTGGGCTTGCACTACTGACCTTGTGGTTAGCAGCCTAATGCTTTTCCAGAGTGTGATTGAAAATATAGACTGGGGGATTCATCATCTTATAGATGGTAAGTGAAGCATGTAAATGCATAAGATTAATTATGACAATATATAGAGTAAGACTATCAAAGGCTTAAGAATGGCACCCTGGGAAATACTGTGTTATCAACCCCCCACAAAAAATAGAGGCATTTGACATAACTAAACTGGCTGACTCGGGTACGTATTAGACTTCATCTTACTTCATTTTCACCTTAGCCTTATTTCTGCATTGACTCACAGCTGTTGTTGTTGCTAAGTGCGTCGAGATGGTTCTGACCCATAACGACCCCATATAGGATTTTCAAGGAACAACTGGTGGGTTTGAATTGCTGACCTTTAGCAGTCCAGTGTGTATCCATCCTACAGTGTCACACCACAGCTAGATTATTGTAAAACTGCCAATAGCAAATAAGGGTGGGTGTCAGGAATATAAAGGCAACGCTTATCAAAGATGTTTATCAAGAATGCTAGTGAAGTTTATTGTTGTTGGTGTTAGGTGCCTTGGAGGCAGTTTCAACCCATAGTGACCTTTTGTACAACAGAATAAAACACGTCCTGGTCATGCACCATCTTCACAATTTCTGCTAGGCTTGAGCCCATTGCTGCTGCCACTGTGCCAATCCACCTCATTAAGGGTCACCCTCTTTGTCTCTAACCAAGCATGATATCCCTTTTCAAGGGACTGGTCTCTCTGATAATATGTAAAAAGTATGAGAGACAGTCTGGCCATCTTGGCTTCTAAAGAGCATTCAGGTTGTACTTCCTCCAACACAGATATGTTTGCTCTTCTGGCAGTCCATGGTACCTTTAATTGTTTTCTCCAACACCTTAACACAAATGCATCAATTCTCCTTATTCACTGTGAAGCTTACATTCTAAAATAGGAATGCTGTGATCATGTACCCACCTGTGACTGTAATTGTATGACAAACCTTGTCCTATTTAATTTCATTGTATCATTGTGATGTCTATGTTTTGGCTTCTCAGAGCTCATTTACAATGGAGAAAACTTGTAGTTCTTTTGCAATGGGGATACACCTAATTTCTAATAAGATAAGCACTGGACTGCTAACAGCAAGGTTGTTGTTGTTGTTGTTGTTATGTGCTGTGCAGTCGAGTCTGGCTCATAGTGACCCTGTACAGGTTTTTTGAGGCTGTAAATCTTTACGGAAACAGCCTCATTTTTCTCCTGTGGAACAGCTGGTAGTTTCGAACTGCTAACCGTGAGATTAGCAGCCTGATTCATAACCACTACATTACCAGAGAGGCAGTTAAAATCCACCAGTCACTCCTTGGAAACCCTATACAGGGTCACTATGAGTCTATATGAAGAAGAACGTAGCATCAGGATTAGAGGAATTCTCATAAACGACCTGCAATATGCAGATGATACAACCTTGCTTGCTGAAATCAAAGAAAACTTAAAATACTTACTGATGAAGATCAAAGATCACAATTTTCAATATGGGTTGTACCTCAATGTAAAGAAAACAAAAATCCTCACAACTAGACTGATAAATGACATCATAATTAATGGAGAAAAGATTGAAGTTGTCAAAGACTTCAATGCTTGGAACCACTGTCAATACTTATGGAAGCAGCAGTCAAGAAATCAAATGATATCTTGCACTAGGCAAATCAGCTGCATAAGACATAATATTTTCAAGAACAAAGATGTCAATTTGAGGACTAAGATGCACCTGACCCAAGCCATGGTATTTTCAATAGCTCCATATGCATGTGAAAATTGGACAATGAATAAGGAAGACCGTACAAGAATTGATGCATTTGAGTTATGGTGTTGGAGAAGAACATTGAAAGTACCATGATGGCCAGAAGAACAAACAAATCTGTATTGGAAGAAGTACAGCTAGAATGCTCTTTAGAAGCAAGGGTAGCCAGATTTTTGTCTCATGTACTTTAAACATGTTTTCATCATGTACAAATGCTGATAATATCCATTTAGAGGACATCATGCTTGGGAAAGAGAGGGTCAGAAAAAAATACGGTATCCTAAATGGTGTGGCTGCATAGGATAAGCACTGGACCTCAAACTCGGTTTGAACTGCAAGGTCTGTGGTTCAAACTCAACAGTCACTCTTTGGAAACCCTACATAGGGTCACTATGAGTCAGAACTAACTCCACAGCACTTAACAACATAGCAATGATTTGGGGGATAGTGCAGGACCCTATGTTCTGTTGTACATATGGTCACTATGAGTTGGAACAAACTTAATGACACCTAAATAATAGTAAGGCAGTGTTTTATCTTCTTTTGTCTTGAGAAGTCTTAGTAGGGAGAGGATCCTTCAGAAGCTTCTCTGAAGCTACATGGCCTCAGTGGATGGGGTCTGAGGAGGTCTGAATTTTCCCTATCTTTTGGTTCATGGTTAAAGACAAGAGTTCTCCAATTATTTCCCATCTTATCTCTCCTTCCATGCTTCAGAGTGCTTTGTATTTTTACAAGGTGCTATCCAATTCTTGAATTGCCTTATTCATTAATAAACCTCTGTTTTATTTTAACGAAACTGGAACTTCTGTTTTACAACAATATTAAATTTAAGAAGGAGGAAGAAGAGCCATAAAAGGAGATACAGCATGGTTAAATAGGTGATCAACTAAGAGGATGGTGTAATGAAAGGCGAAGAAGAAGAAAGTTTCACAAAAGAAAAACAGACAAATGATACCAAAGATAACTGAAAAGTCACATATATTTGATTTGATTGTGGCTAGAAGACATTATAGAAGAGGGCTCTACTGTTTTAATGAAAATAATTGTAAAGAGAAGTTCATTATTTACTAAGTTTTGTCTGATTAAGTTATTGGTGACTACAGTAAAAATGATTAATCTGATAACTTTTTCCGTTCAAAATTAAATATATTCGAGATATTGGTGGAAGCAGAAAATGAAGTAAAATGATAGTTGAAACAGTTAACTTGACTTTTTTTTTTTTTAACATTGGTGAAGATTGAAAATCTGTAGTATTTCCTCTGCATTTGATTAAATGGAGATAAGTCCATGAAATGTTGGACTTATCCATCCATGGACTAATTTCTTTCTGTGCTTATAAGATCTTTAACTGAGTAACTGCAATGCTTAGAGTTTTGTGTCAACTTGAATAGGCCAGGATTTCCAGAGGTTTAGCAGTTGATATGTACTTATTCCCATGGTGATGAAACCTAATACAGGCAGAGTTAACTCTATGATGATTGGATATGAGCAGTCAATCAATAGAAAGGATGTTTTCTTGGGGTGTGGCCTGCTCCAAATATAATGGACATGCCAGAAAGATTAATTCACTCTCTTTCCCACTGGATCTGAATCTCAAATCTAGGTCATCCTCCAACCTCCAGTTCTTTGAATCTGACAAGGTGAATGAAGATAAAAATGTTTGCTACTTTGAGCTAAAATTAGATGAACTGGACTTTTGCTTATGGATGCAGTTGCTCAGAGTTTCCACCTGGAACAAAAGATTCTTCAGATCAAGGAACATGCTTGTCTCCTCAGTGTACTGGGTTGATAGGGATAGGCAGTTTAGACATTGGCTATCAAAAAGGTGGTGGCTATAAAGGCATGAAGTGCCTGGTTTATAAGCTTTCATGGGTGTGCTTAGTTTTAGAATGAAGGGACAAATGAGAATCCCCACTGACTAGCTTTCCTCTTTTCCAGATGGGTCTTGTGAAAGGGGGTGGGAGGTGATGCTGACTTTAATTATGAGTAATAATGATTTTAATTATGAGTAATTGTTGTTAATAGGATTAATTGTGATTTTCATAACTGTAATTGTAGACAATGTGTAAATAAAAAGGGGGAATAGATATCTTTCATTTCAGGAACAGACAATACCAGGACCATCATTAAGGAGAGCATGAGTGGAGCGTGGGATCCCTGCCTGGAAAAGCAGTGACAGAAGAGATAGTGGCAGAGGCAGTGGTATGAAAAGACAGAGAAACTACGGACTCTAGGCCCATGGACTGAGTAAAGTTGTGTCCCTACGAGCAGGAGGCTGGCTTGCAGAATGTGCCCTTAGGACATTTAAATGAATATCTATTTTTTTGTTTTCTTTTGTATGTGTATATCAAATCTTATTGCTTTGTTCATTTATGACATATAGGATGGATATCGTGCCAGTGCATTTTTGATTGCATGTGTTTTAGTTATATCATGTTAGGCACAAGTATGACTACAATTTTCTTTATTTTGAGATTATACATAGAGTTTATAGGTGTCAAGTTGACAAGGGTAGAATGTAATGGTTAGGGTTTTGTGTCAACTTGACTAGGCCAGGATTTCCAGAGGTTTAGCAGTTGGGATGTGCTTATTCCCATGGCGATGAAACCTAATACAGGCAGAGGCACTATGATGAGTGCCTTTGAGAAGTCAATCAATTAAAGGGATATCAGGAGTACAATGCACATTTGGGAGGGACTCTTTCTCTTTTCCACTGGGGACCTGGGGCTCTATGATTGTAAGACAATAAACCTCTTGTTATACATACATATTTACATATATATGTTTTACTGGGTTGAGGAACTTACATTTCAGCCTCTTTACAACTTAATTCCCACCACTCATCTGTCAGATTGTCATACTATGGTGGCTTGCATGTTGCTGTGATATTGGAAGCTATGCCATCGATATTTTAAATACCAGCAGGGTACACCCATTGTGGACAGGTTTCAATTAAGTTTCCAAACCAAGACAGACTAGGAAGAAACCAGACTAGGAACTTCTGAATATTGAACCACTGAAAATCTTATGAATACCAGTAGAACACTGTCAGATAGCACCAGAATACGGAATACTGAAATACCATAAATAGCCCTAGAATACTGTTAGATGTAGTGCTGGAAGATGAGCCTTTCAGGTTAGAAGGCATTCAAAATACAACTGCATCCATAAAGTAGAATTGACTGTGATGATGTGAATGGCGTAAAGCTTTTGGTACTTTCATTTGCTGATGGAGCACAATTCAAAATGAGGAGAAACAGCTGTAAACATCCATTAGTAACCAAAACATGGAATGAATAGAGTGAATGTAGGAAAACTGGAAGTTTGTCAAAAATGAAATGCAATGCAGTAATAGTAATATTGACATCCTAGGCCTTAGCAAACAGAAATGGACTGGTATTGGCCATTTTGAATCTGAAAATCATATGGTTTACTATGCTGGGAATGGAAAATTGAAGAGGAATAGTGTCACATTCACCAACAAAAATAACATTTCAATATTTATCTTGAAGTATAATTCTGTCTATGATAGGATAATATCCATACACCTACAGGGAAGATCAGTTAATGCCACTATTATTCAAATTTACGCACCAACTATTGAAGTCAGCAATGATGAGATTGAAGAATTCTAACAACTTCTTCAGTCTGAGGCTGATGAAACATACAATTGAGATGTATTGATAATTACTTATGATTGGAATGCAAAGGCTGGAAACAAAGAGGAAGGTTAAGTAGTTGGAAAATATGGCTTTGGTGATAGAAACAATGCCGGAGAAAGCATGATAGGATTTGGCAAGACCAATGACTTATTCATTTCAAATACCTTTTAAACAACATAAAATATGTGGACCTCACTAGATGGAATACACAGAAATCAAATCGACTACATCTGTGTGAAGAAATGGTGGAAAAGCTCCATATCATCAGTCAAAATCAAATTAGGGGCAGACTGTGGAACAGACCATCAATTGCTCATTGAAGTTACATATGCAAGTTGAGGCTGAAGATGAAGAAAATTAAAACAAGTTCACAAGAGCCAAAATTTGACCTTGAACATATCCTGCCTGAATTTAGGGGTCATCTCAAGAACAGACTAGAAGCATTGTGGGATGACATCAAGAACATCATACAAAAGGTCATTGAGAAGGCAAGAAAGAAGGAAAAGGCCAAAATGGATGTTAAAAGACCAAAATGGATGTGAAACCTATTCTTCAGCATGCAGATGCTAAAGCAAATGGAAGAAATGAGGAAGTAAAAGTAAAAGAGCTGAACAGAAAATTTCAAAGGATAGCTCGAAAAGATACATTCAAATATTATAATGAAATGTGCAAAGAACTGGAGTTACAAAACCAAAAGGGAAGAACACATTCAACATTTCTCAAGTTCAAAGACCTGAATAAAAAATTCAAGCCTTGACTTACAATATTGAAGAATTCTATGGGCTAAATGGAGTCCTGGTGTGGCACTGTGGGTTAATGCGCCTGACTGCAAAGCCATTTGAACTGCAAGGTCGGCGGTTCAAGCTCACCAGTTGCTCCTTGGAAACGCTCTACAGGGTTGCTATGGCTCAGAATTGACTCGACGGCACTTGAAAACAACAATGGGCCAAATGGAGTCTTAGTGTGGTGCAGCGGGTTAATTTGCTAGAGTGCAAGGTCGGTTTGAACCACATGGTCAGTTGGAAACCCTATACAAGGTCACTAAGAGTGAACTGACTCAAGGGCACTTAACAACAACAACAACAATGGGAAAAATAGAATCCTTCCACATTGTTAATTGAGTCTTGGACTCCTGGCGTGGTGCTGTAGGTTAAGCACTGAAATGTGAACCAGAAGGTGGGCAATTGAAACCTACCAGCTGCTCCTCAGAAACCCTGTACAGGGTTGTTATGACTCGTAATGGACTTGACGACATTTAACTACAACAATGGGCAAAATATTGAATGATGCAGAAAGCATCCATAGAAGATGGAAGGAATAAAGAGTCATTGTACCAAAAAGTAATGGTTGATGTACAACCATTTCAAGAGATAGCATATGATTAAGAACCAATGTTACTGAAGGAAGAAAACCAATGTACACTGAAGGCACTGGCAAAGAACAGAGCTCCAGGGATTAATGGAATACAAACTGAAGTCTTTCAACAAACAAATGTAGCACTGAAGGCACCTACTTATCTATACCAAGAAATATGGAAGACAGTTACCTGGCCAACTAACTGGAAAATATCCATGTTTATGCCCCTTCCAAAGAGAGATGACTTAAGAGAATGCAGAAATCATCGGACACTATCACTGATATTATATACAAGTAAAGTTTTGCTAAAGATAATTTAAAAATGGTTGTAACAGTATATTGATAGGGAAATGCCAGAGGCTCAAGTTGTATTCTGATGAGGATGTGGAATGAGAGAGATCATTACTGATGTCAGTTAGATTTTGACTGAAAGCAGAGAATACCAGATTTTTTTTTACCTTTGCTTTATTGACTATGCAAACACTTTCAACGGTGTGGTCATGAAGAGCTATGGATAACACTGTTTGGGAATGAGCATTCCCGAACACTTAATTGTGCTCATGAGGAACCTGTACATAGATTAAGAGGCAGCCATTGAACAGAACAAGAGGACAATGAATGGTTTAAAATTAAGAAAGATGTACATCATGGTTGTGTTCTTCCACCATACTTATTCAATCTGTACTCTGAACAAATAATCTGAGAAGCTGAATTACATGAAGAAGAACATGGCAGCAGGAAGTATAAAAACCTGTGAGATGCAGATGATACAACCTTAACTGCTGAAAGCAAAGAAGTCTTATAATAGTTACTGATGAACATTAAAGACCATGAACATTAAAGACTGTCTGGCAGTCAGTCCTGCCGCCTTTCCTGCACCCGGGAGCCAGGCAACTCTGCTCCTGCAAGAAGCTGGAGCTGAACCCGGCACTACGGTTTGACTTTGGTTGGAAAAAGAACTTAGTCTATATGTACTTCTTGAATGACAGATGACAAAGATGTGCTCCGAGATGTGTGGTTTGGACAAAGTCCAACTTGCTTCATGCTGTATCAGGATGAGATAACTGAAAGGAAAGCAGAACCATATTATTTGCTTTTGCCAAGAGTAAATTATTTGACACTGGTGACTGACAATGTGAAAAAGCACTTTCAGAAGGTTATGAGACAAGAAAACACTAGTTTGAATATGAAGGCACACCACTGAAGTGGCATTATCCAATTGGTTTACTATTTGATCTTCTTGCATCATGTTCAGCTCTTCCTTGGAACATCACAGTACATTTTAAGAGTTTTCCAGAAAAGCATCTTCTGCACTGTCCATCTAAAGATGCAATTGAAACTCATTTTATGTCGTGTATGAAAGAAGCTGATGCTTTAAAGCATAAAAGGCAAGTCATCAATGAAATGCAGAAAAAAGATCACAAGCAACTCTGGATGGGATTTCAAAATGATAGATGACTAGTTTTAGGCCATCAATTGGAAACTCATGGAATATCCTGCTGAAGAAAATGGATTTTGTTACATCCATTTTAGAATGTATCAGACAACAACAGAACAAACTTTCATTCAGAAGCTGTTTCGTCCTGTGACTGCAGATGGATAGTTGCACATACTAGGGGATCTCCTCAAAGAAGTTTGGCCTTCTGCAATTGCTCATGAAGATGGGGAAAAGAAGACTCAAGTAATCATTCGTGGAATTGAGCCAATGCTGGAAACACCTCTGCGGTAGTTAAGTGAACATCTGAGCTACCTAGATAACTTTCTTCATATCAGTATCATCCCCCAACCAACAGATTAAAGGATCAGCTATTTGCCTGAACAGAGTCACCCTGAAACAGGATTATCGGAGCATGTCACCTTTCTGCATCAATCAGATTTGGTGGAGGCAGCCTGACCAGAAACACTTAGCTGCTACAAGCCAAACAAGGCTTATCCATGTCAGATAAGGCCCATTGGGCTGATCGGACTTTGCCTCACCACTGCTTTCCTCCCTCCACTGCCATCATTAAACCTCAGCTGCAACCTGAAAGACTTCACAGGACCACTGCAAGTCTTCTCTTCTCTTGTAAGATGGAATGAAGCTGAAACCTCTGGTCTAAGAAGAAAATGGAAATATGTGCCACTCAATTTGTATTTGTGATTAACCAACAAACAAGGGTACTTCCTTAGGTGACCATGGTTGAACTTTTAGCTCAAGGGAGTGGAGACACTGGTTGAATTTTCAAGAGAATTAGACTTAAGAAAGTAAAAGAGAAATTCTGTTACCAAATTTACCGTAATTTTTTTT
>NW_006408813.1:208141-214906 GCF_000296735.1 Chrysochloris asiatica | reverse complement strand
TCTTGAAGTACAACGCTATCTGTGATAGAATAATATCCATACACCTACAAGGAAGATCAGTTAATACCACTACTATTTAAATGTACATACCACTAAACCCAGTGAGGACTCCTGGTGTGGTGTAGTATAAGCATTGGACTGCAAACCACAAAATCAGCAGTTCATACCCATCAGCTGCTTTTCAGAAACCCTACACAAGTTCACTATGAGTCAGAAGTAACTCAAAGGCACTTAACAACAACAATCACCAACTTCTTCAGTGTGAAGTTGATCAAACAATGTCATTAAAATGTATTGACAATTTTTGGTGATTGGAAACAAAGAGGAAGGATCAGTAGTTGGAAAATATGGCCTTGGTGATAGAAATGATACTGGAGATCACATGATAGAATTTTGCAAGATCACTGACTTTTAAACTGCAAATACCTTTTCAAAAAAATATAAGAGGTTATTATATACACGGACTTCATTAGGCACAGGAATCAAACTGATTATATCTATGTGAAGAGATTGTAGAAAAAGCTCAATATCATCAAGACCAGGGGCAACTGTGGAACAGATCTTCAATTTCTTATGTGCAAGTTCAGGCTGAAACTGAAGAAAATTAAAACAAGTCTACAATGGCCCAGGATCGGACATTGTTTCGTTCTGCTTTGCATGGGGTTGCTATGAGTCGCTTCTGACTCGATGGCACCTGACAACAACAACAACAACAGCAATAGCCAAAATATGACTTGAATAAAAACACCAGGGAGGAATGTATTCAGTGTGATCAACCAGAAGCAACCAAAGGGGAAGCATTTACCTCCAAATATAGCTCAGAAGGCAGGAAAAGGCAGGAAAGAAGGACAATTGGAAATGGAGAACCCAGGAGGAAATGGGAAGAGTGATGTTACACTGAGGGTATTGCAATCAATTTCACAAAACAAAATGTATATACATTGTTGAAAGGAAAGCTAACTTGGCTATGTAAACTTTCACCCAAAGTACAAAAAAAAAGAAGAAGGAAGTAGCTTACATCACAGTGCATCCTATAGACACCAATTCATTTCCTTTGGTTTGCTGGTAAATGAATGGAGAAGTTTCCAATTCTGAGCTCCCCAAATGAAATTCTGTTGCTGAGTCTTTTAATCATTTTATTCCCAAATATCCTCTGGAAGCACCAATGGCCTTTGGACACCCTGACCATCTGGAGTCATGCCAATGGATATAAGAACCTCAGAAACGCCATCTTTCTTTCCTATTCCTGGAATCAATTCCCCCACCCTGAATATATGGTGGATATATTAATGGTGGATACATTTATGATAGATAAATTTATGATGGGTAAAACCCAAAAATAGTGTATTTTAACTGAAAGCATAGAATATCAGTAAGATGCTTACCTGTGCTTTTTTTTGACTATGCAAAGGCTTTTGACTGTGTGCATAGATCATGACAAGCTACAACATCATTGCTGAGAATGAGTATTACAGAACACTTAATTGTACTCATGAGGAACCTGTACATAGAACAAAAAGCAGTTATTCAAACAGAACAAGGGGACACTGAATGGTTTAAAGTCAGGAAAGGTGCACACACTTAATCTATATGCTAAGCAAATAATCTATGAAGAAGAACATGGATTGGAGGAAAACTCATTAACAACCTGCAATATGTAGATGATACAACCTTGCTTGCTGAAAGCAAAGAAGAATGAAAATACTTGCTGATAAAGATCAAAGACTTTGGTATGTATTGTACCTTAATGTAAAAAATCCTCACCACTGGAAGAATAAATAATATCATGATAAATGAAGAAAAGATTGAAGTTGTTGAAGACTTCATTTTGCTCGGATCTACTTTCAACACTCATGGAAACAGCAGTCAAGAAATTAAATGACGTATTGCAGTAGGCAAATTTGGTGCACAAGACCTCTCTAAAGTGTTCAAAAGCATTGATGTCAGGTTCAGGACTAAGGTGAGTCTGACCCAAGTCATGGTATTTTCAATAGCATCATATGCATGTCAAAGTTGGACAATGAATAAGGAAGACTGTAGAAGAATTGATGCATTTGAGTTATGGTATTAGAGAATTACAGGCAGGCATCATGAAGTTTCAGAAGAACAAACCCATATGCATTGGAAGAAGTACAACCAGAATGCTCCTTTTGAAGCCAAGATGGTTCGACTTCGTCTCTTATACTTGGGACTTACTATAAGGAGAGACTTGTTCCTAGAGAAAGATATCATGGTTGGTAAAGTGGCGGGGCACTGACAAAGACGGAGATCCCCAATGACATGGATTGACACAGTGGCAGTAGCAACGGGCTCAAGAATAGCAGCAGTTGTGAGGATGGTGCAGGACTGGATGGTGTGTCATTCTATTATATATCGGGTCACTATGACTTGGTACTGACTGGATGACACCTAACAACAACAACAACAAAAAAAACCCAATAGTAACTTTTTCAGCTTAAGTGGGGGTGGGGATATCAGAGAAATGTTTATGTTTTGCTAAAACTGCTTTGCCCATTTAACTGTGCAAATGTTTGCTTTACTTGCATTTCCAGCATTTTTTCTGTACCTTTCTAGGCTCCTAAATACCAGTTTAAAAGAAAAACAAACCAAGAAAGAAACATCCTTCTGCTGGTACTTGGCAGGGAAGTGATGAAGCTGAGGGGAGGAGGAAATGGATGAAATTGCAGGAGAGAAAATTTACGATAAGCACCACACAAAACTTCCTGACAGTGGAGTCTATTAGCTGTGGAATTGGAAAATATTGAAAGTAGTCTCCCTAGAGACAGTGGCTGAGGACTAGGGAGGAAAACAAAATGTAAGCAGTATTAAAAACAAACCCATTTAGATAGCCATTAATTCATTTGCTCTATAGGATCCTTTTTATCCCAAATGAATGTATAATCTAGAACTTCCACTAGAAAATTGAGCTTACTATTTCGTTCTTCAAAGAAAAAATGGCAAGGCTTTATCCCATGTACTTTGGACATGTTATCATGAAGGATCAGTCCCAGGAGAAGGATGTCATGCTTGGTAAAGTAGAGGGTCAGTAATAAAGAGGAAGACTCTTGTCATAGATTGAAATATTCCTGCTCCCTCAAAAAATTGTATCAACTTGGCTGGACCATGATTCTCAGTACTTTGATAGTTAAGTAATTATGCAATATTGCAGTTATGTAATGATCCCCTATGATGTGATTGGATGAGATAAACCAATCTGTTATAAAATGATTAAGTATGGAATGTAACCTCTTTAATCCTGTCCAGAGCCCTCATCTAGCGTAAGGGAAGTTTTCCTGGAGTGTCGCCTGTAACACCTTTAATCTTACAAGAGATCAAAGGAGAGAGATGTGACTAGAAACAGTGGGACCCACTACCACCAAGAATGAACAGCTGGAGTTGATGGAGTCCTTTTGACCCAGGTCTGAGTGCTGGGAACCTCCTAGATCCAGGGTAAAATTGACACCAAGACACATGGAAATCTCCAAGCACTATTGGGCCTACAGATGCTAAAAGGAGACAAGACCTCCCTCCTAAGCTGTGAGCCTGCAAAGAAAGAGAACCTTCCCTAGAGTTTACACTGCAAATCCACACTTCTAGCATCCTAAATTGTGGGAGAATAAATTTTTGTTTGCTAAAGCTATTGTGCTAATTTCTATTCTCGCAGCACTAGATACTGAACACAACTCTAAACAGATGGATGGGCACAGTGGCTATACTAATGGACTCAGCCACAATGATGAGTGTGAGGATGGTGCAGGACGGGCAGGGTTTCATTGTACTTAGGGTCACTATGAGTCAGAACTAAAGTGTCTAACAACAACTTAGGGCTCAAATTACACATCTCAAAAAGATTACCTAAAACTCACTAAAATTCAGCTTTGTAATAAAACTTTTCTCAAGAGTCTCAGCATCTTGGAATGTTAGATCTGTAAGAATCCACCTTTGCATATCAAGGAGCCCTGATGGCAGAAGCAGCTAAGTGTTGGGCTGCTAACAAAGACCTGGCTTTGTAGCCCATAATGATTACAGATAAGAAAACCCTCTAGGGCAGTTCTACACTATCCCATGGGGTCACTATGATTCAGAATCAGCTGGACAGACACTAAGAATACTCCCACTTTCATCTTATAGTATCTAGTCTGCCTTGTCATTTTCTAGATAGAGAAATCACTATCTGTTCAACAGAAAACAGACAACTAGATGAGCTGAACTGAGGGCCCTGAACTCAATTCCCCTTTCTCAAGATGCTAGTTTACTACATTAATCCATGACCATATGGGCATGGATTTTCAGTTTAATTACATTTTATTCTTGTTTGTTACATTTACAGAAACTGAAGCTAATGCGGAATGCAAACATTAAATAGGAAAGGGATCACATCCTCGGAAAAATCCTTCCTTCATTGGTGGTGGTGGTCCTGTGTCATACAGCCGGTATTGATTCATAGGAACCCTGTATAGGGTTTCTGAGACTGTAACTCTTTACAGGAGCAGAAAGCCTCATCTTTTTCCTGCACAGCGACTGGTATATTTGAACTACTGACCTGTGACCTTGCGATTAGCAGCCCAACTTCATTAGAGATGGAATAATAATCCCCTTTTCCCCTTTACTCTAAGGCCCCATTAACAAGTGGATTTCTGAAGGAGTTGTGTTTTTTGTTTTTAATTCAGCTTCTCTCTCCAGTAGCCACTTCTTAACTACTACCATTTTGTCAGCTTCCCAACTGTTCTAAGATTGTCACTGCAACTGATTAATTTCATTAGCACAATGATGCACTTAAACAGGACAAACTCTCATCTCTTGTTTTGTAATTTGGAATACACATCACAGAAAGGACATTCGTTGCAAAAGACAGCCTCTAGGTGCCAGATGGGAAGTGAGAAAGGCAAGAGCTTTTGCTGGTATTTAAGTTAAATGTTCCAGGAATCTGGATCCTTGAGAAGCCCAGTCAAAATGTCTATGTACATAATAAGAGTCCCATTGTTTTGCATGCTCTGGACAATTGTGACTCATAATGACCTTACAGGAAAGAGTAGAAATGCTGCATAGTGTTTTCATTACTGTAACTCATTATGGAAGCACACTGCCATATCTTTCTCCCATTTAGAGTGACTGGTGGGTTTGAACTGCCAATTTTTCAGTTAGCGCACCTGGCATTTAGTCACTGTGCCACCAGGGTTTTTTTCATTGTTTTGTAAGTGCTTTGCTAATGTGACATCAGGTTCCCCGTTCTTTAAGCTGCCACTTGGGAACATGGCATGCACACTCTTCATTTGTCAATTAAAGATGAGAAAGAAAGGGTTGTTGTTGTTAAATGCCATTGAATTGGTGCCAACATACAGTGAACCTGTGTAGGATTTCTGAGGAGCAGCCCGTGGGTTTGAACTGTAGACTTTGTGGTTCACAGTCTAGTGCTGATCCTACAGCACCACACTGGAGTCCAAAGAAAGGGTGTTGTTGTTGTTGTAAAGTGCCGTGGAGTAGGTTCTGACTCACAGTGATTGTGTATAAAGTTTCCAAGGAGTGAGTCTGAACCACTGACTTTGCAGTTCAAACTGACTTGCACTCAAGTGCTTATCCTATAGCACCACACCAGAGCATAGAATTTCTAGAGCTGAGGGAATTGAAGAAAAAATTCAATCCTTGACTGGCAATATTAAAGGATTCTTAGGGGGAAATATTTAATCATACAGAAAACAACAAAAGAAGATGCAAAGAATACATACCAAAAAGAAATGGTCAATGTTCAACCATTTCAGGAGGTAGCATATGATCAAGAGCCAATCATACTGAAGGAAGAAATCCAAGGTGCATTGAAGGAAATGGCAAAGAACAAGGATCCGGGAATTGATTGGAATAAAAATTGAAATATTTTTCAACAAACTTATGCAGCACAGGAAGCACTCACTCATCTATGCCAACGAAATTGGGAGACAACTGAAAGAGAGAATGAGTCTTCATATCAAGGATCAAACTTTTCCCCTCTGTACATAGGGTTGATAGGGACGGGCAACTTAAGACATTGGCTACCTAAAATGGGGGTGTTATAACGGCACGAAGTGGTGGCTTTTAAGTTTTCAAGAGGAAGTTTAGTTTCAGAGTGTGCAGGGGAAGGTAGAGTCCCCACTGAATAGTTTTCATCTTGTCTAAATGGGTCTGGTGAAAGGAGATGGGGCTAAGATTCTTATGATTCACTAGTGAGTAATTGTTATTATGACTAATTGTGATTGCTACAACTGTAAAGGTAGAAGTTTTATAGCATAAAGGGGAGCATAATTAATCTTACATCCCAGGAATAGAGGACTCTAGGACCATCAAGGGAGAAGGAACGTGGGACCCTATCCAGAGAAGCAGTGACACCAGAGATAAAGACAGAGATGATGACATGGAGCGATAGAGCAGCTGAGGATGGTAGACTCATGTGAAGAAAAGACTGTGTGCTGGAAACCAGGAGGCAGGCTTGCAGAATGTGCCCTTTGGTTGTTTAAATGATTATCTATTCCTGACTGATTTTGTTTACATCAAAACAAACAACAGCAGCAAAGGGAATAGAAACAAATACTGTTGAATGATGATGTTTGGAGGGGATTGTAATAATTGCAATGAAATGAAATATGATAGGATGAGTGCAAAACTGATGTTCTCCCATGTAAACTATCACTCAATTCACAATAAAGGCTTTTTTTTTTAAAAGAAATTTGGCCTGACTGTAAGATATCCATATGTGTGCCCATTTCAAAGAGAGGTGGATCATCAATGGGATAC
>NW_006408813.1:206970-208041 GCF_000296735.1 Chrysochloris asiatica | reverse complement strand
CTTGGACTACTATCAACATTTATGGAAGCAGCAGTCAAGAAATCAAACAACGTACTGCATTAGGCAAATCTGCTGCACACAAGACCTTTTTAAAGTATTGAAGAGCAAAGATGTCAGTTTGAAGACTAAGGTGCAACTGATCCAAACCTCATATGCATATGAAAGCTGGACAATGAATAAGAAAGACCATAAATGAATAATTGCATTTGAGTTATGGTGTTAGAAAAGGATATTAAGAGTACTACGGGCTGCTAGAAGAACAATCAAATCTTTTTTGGACGAAGTACGATGCTCCTTAGATGCTAGGATGGTGAGACTTTGTCTATCATACTTTGGACATATTATCAGAAGGGAGCAGTCCCTTCTGTGGTAGGACATTATGTTTCCTAAAGTAGAGCATAAGCAAAAAAGAGGAAGATCAATGACAACAGTAATGAGTTCAAGCTTAACAATGATTTGAGGATGGCACAGGACTGGGCAATGTTTGTTCTGATCTGCATAAGGTTGCTATGAGTCAGAACCAACTCTATGGCACCTAACAAGAACAATACAACTTAATTCAGGAACTAAAATAATTTCTGTGTTGCCATCCTGCTTGTGAATGGTGTGTCACTGTAGGTTAAGCACTGGACTACCAACCACAAATTAGGTTGTTCAAACCTACCAGCTGCTCCTTGCAAACCCTGTTGTGGGTGGTGGTGGTGTGTCATGGAGTTGGTTCCAACTCATAGTGATCCTGCATAGGGTTTACAAGGCTGTAAATCTTTACGGGAGCAGGAAACATCATCTTTCTCCCACGGAACTGCTGACGTTGAGGTTAGCAGCCCGACTTGTAACCACTTCACTATACAAGGTCACTATTAGACCAACTCAACAGTAGTTAACAACAATGATGATGTTAAAAAGCTGGTCAAGTGCATCAATTCTTTTCCAGTCTTCCTTATTCACTATCCAACTTCCACATGTATATGAGGTAACTGAAAATATCCTAGTTTGTGCCAGGTACACCTTAGAACTCAAAAGTGACATATTTCTCTGTAACACTTTAAAGAGGTTTTTTTTGTGTGTGGT
>NW_006408813.1:190389-206870 GCF_000296735.1 Chrysochloris asiatica | reverse complement strand
TTGGCCTGACTGTAAGATATCCATATGTGTGCCCATTTCAAAGAGAGGTGGATCATCAATGGGATACAGAAGTCATTGGAAAATATCAATAATATCGTATGCAAGTAAAATTTTGCTAAAGATAATACATAAATGACTGCAAGCATACATTGACAGGGAACTTTCAGATGTTTAAGCTGAATTCAGAAGAGGACATTGAATGAGAGATATCATTGCTGATGTCAGAGGGATCTTGGTTGAAAGCAGAGAATACCAGAAAGATATTTACCTGTGCTTTATTGACTACACAAAGATTTTCAATTGTGTGGATCTTGACAAGCTATGGACAACATTGCAGAGAATGAGTATTTTGGAACACTTAATTGTGCTCATGAGGAACCTGCACTTAGACCAATAGGCAGTTGTTGAAACAGAACAACGGAACACCGGATGGTTTAAAATTAGGAAAGTTATGCACCAAGGTTGTATTCTTTCAGTATACTTATTCAATCTATATGCTGAGCAAATAATCCGAGAAGCTGGGTTATATGAAAAAAAAACATGGCATCAGGATTGGAGGAAGGCTCTTTGACAAACTGAGACATGCAAATGAGACATCCTTGCTTGTGAAAGAGAAGAAGACAATAGTTGCTGATGAAGATCAAAGAACACAGCCTTCGATATGGGTTGCACCTCAATGTAAACAAAACAAAAATTCTCACCACTGGACCAATAAACAACATCTATATAAATGGAGAAAAGAAAGAAGTTGTCAAAGGCTTCATTTTACTCAGATCAACCGTCAACACTCATGGAAGCAGTAGTCAAAAAAATCAAACAACTGTATTGGCAAATCTGCTACACAAGGCCTCTTTAAAGTGTTTAGGAGCAAATACATCAGATTGAGGACTAAGGTGTTCCTGACCCACACCATGGTATTGTCAGTAACTTCATATGCATGTGAAATTTGGACAGGGAGTAAGGAATACCATAGAAGAATTGATGCATATGAGTTATGGTGTAAAATATGGGCTGCCAAATAAGCAAATAAGCAAACCAATCTGTGTTGGAAAAAGTACAGCCAGAATGCTCCTTGGAAGCCAGGATGTCCAGACTTCGTATGTCATACTTCGGATATATTATCAGGGGACCCAATCCCTGGAGAAAGATATCATGATTGGTTAAGTGGAGGGTCAGAGAAAAAGAGGAAGATCTCCTTTCCCCCTCTTCCACTCACCAGGAGACCAATGTGGTCACTAGCAAGCTTACCTGCCTGCTCGTGTGTTCCCTTTGAGTTTCAGTCTCGGAGGGGGATTTGCCTTGAAGGGACTTGATTGCTAGCCAATCAGACTACCATTTTTGTTTTGGATTTTTCCTGCTGGCCTTTCTTTCAAGAAGTATCTTCTCTTCCTCTAGCGATTCCAGGCCAGCCTGCTTGTCCTTTCAGGTAGGAATGTTCCACCTCAGAGGGTTCTGGATGGGACTCAGGATTCCACCTTAGATCCTATAGACTATAAAGGCTCCGCAGGAAGGTTATTTCACTGGGCAAATTCTAGAGCCCCTTTTAGGTATTCCAAGCAGTTATAGGCTGAAGATGGGCTACAAGCTTTCTGTAATCTTGTTTCCCAATATTCCTTTCTAGCCCACTCAAGTGTCTATTTTGCAGTAGTAGGCAAAGGAAAGCAGTATTCACAAGACAGTCAAGTATCTTAACATTATTTCCCCGCTTTTACCCATTCAGTCTATGCCCCGATCCCTGTATCACAGAGCCTTGTTGTTCCAAGGTTGAGCATACATCATCACTATTTACCTTTGTTCCATTTAGCCCATGCAAACCTGCCTCCATGTTCCCCTATCTACCTTGTTTTTCCATCCACCTCCCACTTCTTATGTGTTGCCCTCCCCAACAACCGAACTATGATGTGTTGTGTCTATTCCCTACCCTGTGCTTTACCATATTGACAGTATTGAAGGAACCCTTTGGCAAAAACCAAGGCTCCAATAGAGTTGTTCCAACAAACAGATGCAATGCTGGAAGCACTCAGCTATTCCAAGAAATTCGGAAGACAGTTAACTAGCCAATCTATTATATTGAATTATAGTGTTGGCAAAGAACACCGAATATATCATGGGCTGCCAGAAGAATGAATAAATCTATCTTGGCAGAAAAGTACAACCAGAATGCTCCTTAGAAATGAGTACTGAGAGACTTTTTCTAAGGCACTTTGGCCATGTTATTAGGAGGGACCAGTCCCTGGAGAAGGGCACTGTGCTTGGTGGACCAGTGACAGAGGAAGACACTCAATAAGATGGATTGATATAGTGGCTACAACAATGGTCTCCAAAATTACAAAGATTGTGAGAATGGTTCAGGACTGGGCAGTGTTTTGTTCTGTTGTATACATAAGGTTGCTATGAGACATAACTGACTCGATGACACCTAAAAATAACATTTATTAAGCTGTTATTATATGCCAACCACTAATCCTCACTATAGCAATCTGAAGTTTCAACACTACCTCTTTTATTCATTTTTTTAATTTAATATTCAGTGATCTTTAAGACTAAGAGAACAGTCAGTTAAAAGAGTCAAGCTAACTCTTGTTAGTAAGGCTAGTCTGACGCTTAATCATATATCTATTATTGATCTCCCTAAAATCATGCTATATTCCCGTGCCTGTATTAAAACTAGCCTGTATGCTCCTTAAATGCAAGGGTAATAGCCTATCTATTTCTTTATTTTCTAGACCTCGCACAGTAGCTAGAATATGGTTGTTGTTGCTGTTAAGTGCCGTCGAGTTAGTTCTGACTTATAGCGACCCTGTATAGGGTTTCCAAGGAGTGACTGGTGGGTTTGAACCATCAACCTTACAGTTATCAGTTCAGTGCTTATCCTACAGTGCCACACCTAGCATATGGCAGGCACTCATAATGTATGCCGACTGACTCAATAAATGAATGCATTGTTGCAGACCGTGTAAGACTAGTCAGAGGTTCGAGGCCCTCTAGGGCTGAGTGTAACAAATGAGGCCACTGGCAGTTAATGGAAAATTGCTTTCATCTTAATATTCAGGTATATATATTAAATTAATACACTGGAGCCTTTGAAAATCCACAGATAAATGTGATATTTTCCTAAAGCCAAGACTAAAGGTTGCAAGGTTAAACCTTTCTCCAAAGGATTAACTAAAAATATCTTAGCTACTTCTCGGTTCTTTGTTCTATAGACAAAGAACCCATCCTCCCTAATCCCTTTTCCAGGTGCAGCCCATTCACTTGGGCGTCTCCTGCAGAACTCTCAACTTCCCCCAACTGACCTCAGGGGCTATAGATATGTTAATTGGGCCTGAGAATTCAAGTTGCTGGCCTGGGATTTGAACCAGTGAAGTACAATGTAAAGTTACCTGAATGTCTGGAAAATTATTGATGTTAGCTGTATCCTGTTTTAGTCCCTCCCAGCTTGGTGTGAAACTCCTCCCCTAAATAAAGCAGAGGCCCGGGCCTCCCCAGGTGTGCATTACTGGTTGGAAGGCATGGAGTAAAGATTGCGGTGCGTTACGGGTTGGAAGGCATGCATTAAAGATTGCAGGGCAGTGAGTCGCTGCCTGCAGAGGCCATGATGCCTGTAGTCCCAAGCCTGCCCACCAGTGATGTATCCACCCTGGCTTTGGGGTGCCTCATTGTCTCCCTTCTTCTGTTTCTCTGTGTATTCTTTCGCTATCCCTATCGCCGCTGGATCTCCCCTCCTCGTGAACCAAAAACTCGTGACAACTATGTCGGGGCCAGACCCCGGCAATGCATGAATCACACAGAGGTTTACCTATGGTCAGATGTGGATACTGGACTGAGGCAAATGACAGAGGACCAGCCTATGGAGCAGAACACTGAACAAGTGCCGTCAGAAAGTACTTCACCCAAGAAAAATAATTTCTAAAATCCAACTCAGATCACAAGACTTGCTTTTATAGTCAACGTGCATTAGCATTTTACCTCAACGCTCCAGAGGTGAAAAAAAAAATCTCCCTCAATTTTTGAGGAAGATAAATTTCATATTTCAAATCTGTCAGAGGGTTTATCTGATTTAAGAGATATGTGACCTCAAATTTAATCCTTATCCTCTTGGCTTAGAATTTCAAGTCAAGCTAAATTTGAAATTCCATGGAGCACAAAAACCTGAAAACATCCAGTTTTCATGGCCTAAATGTTGAGGGTATTTTTCTCCTGACCTTAAGTTTTCAGGTGAATATAGTGTTCAGAAAAGCACACAATTAAGAGTCTTGGGGGCAGCAGAAATGCAATTGACATTAATAAGCAGAAGGGGAGAAGGGGAGTCCGAGTATAGGGGATGTAGTTTGGGACCTTTCTGAATATGTGGAATATTATTAGACCTGAGCCACATAATTGCTGCCAAGTTGAAAAGACCTTGAGTGCTTTGTGTGCTGATTTGAAGTGGCCTGTGTCCATACCATTGAGTTAAAAGATTTAAGTCACAAAGAGTGGTCTGGATCAGTGAAGAGGACATACATGAGAGAATTTAGACAAATTGCACTGTCAGACTCAGGCAGTACAGTATGTCCACACCATACATACTTGAGTATTTACCAGACTTATTTTGATGATGACTCTGGGAATGGCAATCTATTTTACAAAGGCATGTCAGAGTTGAAAAGGACCTTAGAGGTTATATAGCCCAAGTTCTTCATGATATAGATGGAAAAAACAAGGCTCAGAGATGGGAAATGATTTATCCAAGATCACAAAGTTGTATGTTAGGACTAGAACTTTGATATTCTGACCTCCTCATCTGTTGCTGTTTCTATTACTCCAGAGTGAAAGAGCTCTGGTAGTGTAGTGGTTATGAATTGGGCTGCGAACCGTAAGGTCAGCAGTTCGAAACTACCAGCTGTTCCGTGGGAGAAAGTTGAGGCTTTCTGCTCCCGTAAAGATTTACAGCCTCGGAAACCCTGTTCAGGGTCGCTATGAATTGGAATTGACTCCACGGCACATAACAACAACAACAATCTGTTGCTATTTCTATTACTCCAGAGTATCTACTTGGAGAAAGAACCAGTTGATGAAAATGTATCTCCCATCTCAGTGAGTGACACCATGGTTTATTGCCTCTCTCCTGCCCATCCTTCATCAATGACTAAGTGCTGCCAATTTTGCTTGTTGAACATTTTTCATACCTGTTTCTTCCTCCCCATCTACACTACCTCTTAACCTAGTTCAGGTCCCCACCATCTCTTGTCTGGACTATTGACACAGTCTCTTAATAGCATGTTTATTTATTTATTTATTTATTTTGCCTCTAGTGGCTAGATTTTTCTAAAACACAAATCTGACCATTATACCATATTTCAAACTTTTCATGGAACCCTATCATAAAGAGAATAAAAGTCAAGTCCTTATTCTTTACAAAGTCCTTCATGATATGGCCTCTATGTGACATTTAAGTGTCATTTCTCACACTCTTTGCATGGTAAGTAGTCTTTGTTGTTGTTCAGTGCTCCTGAGTCAGTTCCGACTCATAGTGACCCTATATAGGGTTTCCAAGGAGAGGCTCATGGGTTTGAACTGCTGAATTTGCGGTTAGCAATCCAGTGCTTATCCTATAGCTCCACAATAGGACTCCGTGTAGTAGTATTCTCGTTGTTAAGTGCTGTTGAGTTGGTTCCAGCTCACAGTAATGCTGTATAGGATTTCTGGGGAGCAAATTATACATTCTTTGGTGACTTCGACTTTTGTTTTTTCCTTCCAGTTTTTATTCACCTAGAAAATGCCAACACACCTCTAAGGAGACTCTGGAACCCTGTTAGTGCTTCAGAATAAGCACTGGACTGCTAACCACAAGGTCAGCAGTTCAAATCCAGGAGCCATTAAAGGGAAGAAATATGAGGCTTTCTGCTCCTATAAAGAATTCCAGCCTTGGAAATGCTATATAAGTTCACTATGAGTTGGAATTAACACAATGGTACTGGGTTTAGGAGTCTTCAGACTGAACTACGTGTCCCCTTCTCAGAACTCCCCTGTCATAGACTTTTAACACAGCACATACCATATTGTACTGAAATGAGCTACATATGTGTCTGTTACATCTAAAGTATAGTAAGTTCCACGACGCAAGAATCCATGCCTTTGTAGTTCCATGTTTGATACATAAGTATTTGTAAACTATTTAAATACATTAACCAATTATTACAGACCTCTTAGATTCTACTTAGACAATTCCCTTTCATTCATTCTTCTACATCTGACCATGCACAAACTTCTAGGATATACTTTCAACCTGTCCTTTCCCCTCAATCACTGCTAATGCCTAACTTTGGACTTCATATCTTAACAGTACCAATGTAATACTTTCCTAATGGGTCTTTCCCTCTTTAATTCATCCTCCACACTTTAGCCAGAGTAATAATTACTATTACTTAAAACTGACAATTTCTCATTTCTCGTAAAACAAAGAACATCAGAATTTGTAGTAGCATCAGAATTTGTCTGAGGTCACACATGCTTCCACTCTTCAATCTTTTAACCAATTCTGACACAAACTGTCTCCCCCATGGCAATTTTAGTTCTCTGGTGGATTAGAAAATTAATTGCAATGGCCACACAAAACGCACAGGAAATACTTACAGTTAAGTGGTTAATTAAGGAAGTGGTGGTGGTGGTGGTGGTTATGTGCCGTGGAGTCAGTTCCAACTCATAGTGACCCGGTATAGGTTTCCCGAGGCTGGAAATCTACAGGAGCAAAAAGACTCACTCTTACTTCTTCCACGGAACAACTGGTAGTTCCAAATTGTTGACCTTGAGGTTAGCAGCCAGACTCGTAACCACTATGCTACTAGAGTCTCTAATTATGTAAGTATTAAGATATAAATCAGGATCAGGAACAACAGGCTTCAACACAGGATCAGGATCAGAATCAACAGACTGCAACACAGGATCAGGGAGTGTGGAGGCAAATTCCTAACATCTCTCCTTTCATCAGTGCAGGGCAGATCTCTTAGCTACTCTCAGCTGTGCAAGGATGCAGGCCCTTTTCTCTGCCTTGCAATCCCCCACTCATACATACAGGTCTCCTTTCAGCCTCAGTAGGCCAGAAGTCCTAATGACCATACTTGGCCCTCTCAGACATGGAGGGTTCTCCGCCGTCAACCTCCATGCCATTGACAACTGTCCACTGATTTATGACCCAGCCCATAGCTGCATTCTAAGCAGAAGGTTGTCACTGCCAGCTCTGCCACAGCTCCTTTCCCAGACTTGTTACTGCCAGCTGTGCGGCAGAGCCTCTTCTGGGTCTTCACTGTCTGCAGCGATGCAGCCCTTAGTATATGTTGCTACTCATTTAGGAGGTTCCTCAACTCCTTCTCCTGCTTTCTCTCTTTCTGCCTCTGTTGCCTCCCCCATGCCCCAAACCTCTATGGGGTTGTACATGAATAATTTCTTTTATAAAAAAATCAACACAAGGCTGATCCCTATGAGTTTGAGGTCAAAGAGATCCCAACTGTTTGACCTCTCCAACACGTTATGCACCTCCATAGTCCTTGATAACAATCACCATTCTTCCCTTCCCTCAAGTCCCAGGGTTCTGAAATCCACTGCAATGTTCCACAAAACTCACAAAACTGTGGAGGCTGGCAAGACTCAAATCTGTACTTCTGAGATCAGTCTGGAGGAATCTTTTCACCCACGTAGACTCAGGAGCTGAGGAACCTAAATCGACAGGTCAGATGATAGGCTGTTGATGCACAAGGCTGAGGAAGCTGGCAAATCAGGTCAGGTAATGGACTGAACGTTCCACGAACTGGCGTTCAGACGTCATGAGCCAGATGCAAGATCCAGGTCAAGAGAGAACAAGCTTTTCCAAAGTAGTCTTATAAATTGGAGTCAGACCATGCCCCCTAGGGAAACTAAGGGGGTGACTTGAGTCACACCCTCTACTAAGATGGGGACACCCTTTATACTTAGATCCACCATAACCTTTACTCCTTGTTGTTGCGTTGTTAAGTGCCGTTGAGTGGTTCCAACTCATAGCTACCCTGCATAGGGTTTCCAAAGAGCAGCTGGTGAGTTTGAATCACCAACCTGGAGGTTCAAACTGATCTTGTGGCCCAGTGCTTAGCCCCATCTTAATCTTTACTCCTTAGCAGCTCATTTCAAAATGGATCCATAATTACAGGCATAGAGGCTAGGATTTACAATCTATCACAAAAGGCTAGAAAAACCTTAATGAATAATTAGCTGCCCTGATGGTTGGTTGCATACGGAAGCAAAATCCTTGTCAATCTCAAGGCACAGTCCTCCTAGTAGGGTAATGAAATGACCAATACCCTCACTGGACCAGTCACTTCATTTACATAGTCTTTAGTCACTTCATGATCTAGAGTTACTTCATTTGCATAGCAAATTAATTAATTTCTTCAAGCTGCATACCAATCACAGGGCAGGTTGTAGCCCAGGGCCAGGCAAAAAGTATCAAACCATCAAGTTGTTTACAACTTACTCAGGAAATGTCAATCTACTGGGACAAAAGTAACAAGCCCTCTGGGGTAGAAAACTAGGACAAAGAGGAAAAAATTAGGTAAAACTGCTTATTCAAAGAACCAAAGCAAAACCACCAGTCTTCTGTTAAGTTTGTTGTACTGTGGTCGTTTGTGTATTGCTGTGTTGCTGTAAAACATGCTACGGGTATTTAAATACAAGAAGGTTCACCCATGGTGGAAAAGTTTCAGCAGAAATTCCAGACAAAGGCATAGAGGAGGGAGGAGAGGCAGACCATTTCTGACTGGTTAGCCACTGAAAACCTTAGGCCTAGCAGCAGAACAGTTTCAATATAGTGCCGGAAGATGAGCCCCTCTGACTGGGTAAGAGCTGTTTGCTCAAAGTACAGTTGAATCTAATGATGTGGATGGAGGAAAAATTTCCAGATCTTCATTTGTTGATGTGGCAAAACTCAAAATGAGAAGAAACAACTGCAAACATTCATTAGTAATCAGAACATGGAATGTTCAAAGTATGGATTTAGGAAAATTGGAAGTTGTCAAAAAAGAAATGGAATGTAAAAAGATCAATATCCTAGGCTGAAATGGACTTTTTGAATTAGACAATCATATGGTTTACTATGATGTGAACAAGTTAAAGAGGAATAGTGTAGCACTCATCATCGGAAAGAATGTCTCAAGATAAATCTTGAAGCACAATGCGGGCTGTGATATGATAATCTCCATATGCCTACAAGGAATATCAGAGTCCTGATGTGGAACTGTAAATTAAGCACTGGACCAAAAGGTTCATTTGGAACACAAGGTCATCAGTTCAAACTCACCAGCCACTCCTCGGAAACTCCATACAAGGTTGTTCTAAGTCAGAACCAACTTGATAGCACTTAACAACAAAAACAAAAAGGAAGACCAGTTAATACCACTATTACTCAAACTAAAGCCAATGATGATAAAACTGATGCATTCTACCAAATTCTTCAGCCTGAAACAGATTAAACATGCAATCAAGATGCACTCATAATTATTGTTAATTGGATTGAAAATGTTGAAAACAAAGAGATTCAGTAGTTGGCAAATATGACCTTGACGATAGAAATGATGGTGGAGATCACATGACATAATTTTGAAAGACCAATTACTTATTCATTCCCAATACCCTTTTTAAATAACATAAAAAGTTACTATGCAAAGTGGATCTCAACAGAGCCATCAAATTGACTACATCTGTGGGAATAAATGATGAAGAAGCTCAATAGCTCCAGCCAAAGTAAGGCCAAGGGTCAACCGTGGAACAGACCATCTATTTATTGCTCATATGACAGTTCAGGCTGAAGCTGAAGAAAAGTAGAAAGAGTTCAAGAGGGCTAAAACATGACCTTGAATGCATCCCACCTGAATTTAATGACCATCTTAAAAACAGATTTGATGAACCGCACGCTAATGACCAAATATCATACAAGAAGAAAGCAAAAGGTCATTAAAAAGATGACGTGGAGAGATGGAGCAGCTGGGGCCTTTAGACACAGAGAGTGAGAGGGGCTGTGTGCTGACGACCGGGGGGCAGGCTTGTAGAGTATACCCTTTGGTTGGTTGATGATACATGGAGGGGATTGTAACCATGGCAATGAAACGATATACGATAGGATGAATGTAAAACTAATGTTCTCCCATGTAAGCGATCACATAATTCACGATAAAACATTAAAATAAAGATAGGAGGGAAAAAATGATCAAAGTGAATGTCAGAAGGGACTCTGAAACATGCTCTCGAGTATAAAGAAGATAAAGTGACTGGAAGAAATGAGGAAGTAAAAGAGTTGAACAGAAAATTTCAAATGGAAGTTTGAGAAGACAAAGTCAAATATTATAATGAAATATGCAAAGACCTGGATTTAGAAAGGGAGCTGAAAGAACTGAGGGGGGAGGAAATCAAGCCTTGACTTGTGATACTGAAGGATTATATGAACAAAATTTTGAATGATGCTAGAAACATCAAAAGTAGGTGGAAGGAATACACAGCACCACTGCACCAAAAAGGATTGCTCAATGTTCAATAATTTCAAGAGGTACCATATGATCAAGAACCAATGGTACTGAAGAAAGAAGATAAGTAGCACTGAAGGCACTCGAAATAAACAAGGCTCCAGGAATTGACATTATGCAAGCATTTCAATATACTGATGCAGTACTGGAGGTACTCAATCATCTATGTCAAGAAATTAGGAAGACAGCTACCTGGCAAACCGATGAGAAGAAATCCATATTTGTCCTCATTCCAAAGAAAGGTCATCCAACACAATGCAGAAATCATCAAACAATATCATTAGCATCACATGCAAGTAAAATTTTGTTGGAGAAAATTAAAAAATGACCACAGTAGTACATTGCCGGAAATTCCAGCCAGATTCAGAAGAGGATACGGACTATCGGATATCATTGTTGATGTCTGGTGGATTTTGGATAAAAGCAGACAATACCAGAAAGATGTGTACTTGTATTTTATTGACTATGCAAAGGCGTTCAACTGTGGGGATCATAATAAACTATGGACAACATTGTGATAAATGGGTATTCCAGAACACTTAAGTGTGCTCATGAAGAACATAGACCAAGAGGCAGTTGTTAGAACAGAACAAGAGGATACTGAATAGTTTAATACCAGGAAAGGTGTGAGTCAGGGTTGTATTCTTTCACCATACTTATTCAATCCATATGCTGAGCAAATAATCTTCAAAGCTGTATTATATACAGGAGAATGTGACATCAGGAATGGAGAAAGAGCCACAAACATTAGTGACTTAAAACAACACAAATTTATTATCTTACACTTCTGGATGGCAGTAGTTGGAAATGGGTCTCACTGGGCTCAAATATCTGTTCCTTCTGGAGGTTCTTGTGAAAATACTATTCCTTGCCCTTTCCAGCTCTTAGAGCTTTCCAACATTTCTTGGCTCATGGTCCTTTTCCTCCATTTTCAAAGCTAGCAACATCAGCCTGAGTCCTTCTCATGCAATCATCGTATTTGTTCTCTTTGTCCTCCCTCCTCTATTTATAAGGACCTATGTGATTGCACTGTGTCCACCTGGATAACCCAGAATAATTTATCTCAAGGTTAGTTGATTGTTGTTGTTATTAGGTGTCGAGTTTATTCTGACTCATAGTGACTTCATGTACAACAGAAGGATACACTGCCTGATCCTGTACCATACTCATAATGGTCGTGATGTTTGAGCCCATTGTTAGAGCCACTGTGTCAACCCTTCTTGTTGAGGGTCTTCCTCTTTTTCACAGATCCTCTACTTTATTAAACAGGGTATCCTTCTCCATGGACTGGTCACTCTTGAAAACATGCCCAAAGCACATAAGACAAAGTCTTGCCATCTTAATTCTATCTACAATTTTATTCTCCTTTGCCATATAACCTAGCATATTCACAGGATATTAATTATTCTGCCTACTACACCTAGCATGCCCAATGTAACATGAAGATATGAGAATAATTTAAGATTATGGTGAGAAAAATTAAAAGCTACCTTTTATGTTCCTCAAGGCTGCTCATGCTGGACGGGATGCCCAACATTCCTTGGGATTGGCCCTGAGGCAAGTTCTGGTGTGGTGCTGTAGAATCAGCACTGGACTGCTAACCACAAGGTCGGTGGCTGAAATCCACCAACCACTCTTTGGCAACCCTATACATGGTCGCCATGAGTCAGAACTGACTCGTTGGCACTTAACTACAGCAACAGCAAGCAGAAACTGCTGAATAAAACACTAAGGCCAGAATGCTATGTGATTGCTCTGGAAGAATAAACCAAAAATAAAATAAAACCACCACCACCAAAGAAATTCATTGCCACCAAGTCAATTCCAACTCATAGTGACCCTATATAGGGTTTCTGAGACTGTAAATTTTTACAGGAGCAAATAGCCTCATCTTTCTGCTTAGGACTGGCTAGTGGGTTTGAACAATCAATATTGCAGTTAGCAGTCCAACACCTATCCCACAGTGCTACCAGGGCTGGAAGTCCAGGTAGATGGAAGTACAGGTGAATGGATATATGGGACTCATCAGCCTCACATTTATATTCCTCCAGGATAAAGGATCTAGATGATCCCCTGACACCCTTCCCACTTCTTGGCAGGGAGGGTAATGCCATCGCCACCTCCTGAATTTCCAAACTTTTTCTCCCCTCTTTAAATGAAAAAGTGTTAGAAGAAAACATCTGAAAGGTGGGACATTTCCACTTGAAAGGACATGCAGACCAACTGAGTGGTTAGAGGAACAGAAGATATTTCTTGAAAGAAAGACAGCAGGGGAAAAAAAAAAAAGCAGACTATTAGGCTGGTAGAAGATCAAGCAACCTATTTGCCTGGGAGCAAGACAAGAAAAGTCAGCCTACCAGGGTAAACCCCCTTCCAAGACTGAAGCTCAAATGGAACACAAGCAGTCTTGTAAGCTTGCTCGTGACCACCCTGGTGTACTTGTGAGTGGAAGTGGAGGGAATGCAGCAATGAAGACATGGGCTGAGTTTAACCATGTTCCATAGACACTCATCAACTTTGACATGGGAGAGAGAAGTCAGGAAGAGCTGGCTGGTCTGATGTTTAGGGAGACTTGGGAACTCCAGAGCCCATGGATACTGACCTAGCCACTGGGGGCTATAGCTGAGCGTTACGGTGTGCAAGAACGCGCAAGCTTGAAGATAGTACCCATTTAATCTAACTTGGATGATTTGCTTATCAGAACTTAACAAGAGGAAGACAAAGAAGTTTGATACAGGAAGCAAGCATAAATTCCTACAATTTGATGAACTAGACCTTTGCTTATGGATGTAGTTGTTTATGAATGCAATTCCAACTTAAAGGAAAGGATTCTTCATATCGAGAAATCAAGCCTGTCCCCTCAGTACTAAAGGGTTTATAGGGATGGGCAACTTAAACATTGGCTACCAAAAATGGGGGGCTATAAATGCAAGAAATGGCTGGTTTACAGGCTTTTAAGAGTGCTCTTAGTTTCAGAACAAGGAGTGTAAGGAAGAATTCCCACTGAATAGTTATCCTCTTGTCCCGTGAAAGGGGATGGGGAAGATGGGGATAGGATTCTTTTGACTCAATAGAGAGTAATTGGTATCATGACTAATTGTGATTGTCACAACTGTAAAGGTAGAAGATGTGAAAAGAGGGGCAGTAGTTAATCTTACATTCCAGAAACAGAGGACCCTAGGACCATCAAGAGGGATGAGCATGAGCTGAGTGTGGAATCCTAACCAGAGAAGCAGGAACACCAGAGACGGAAGTAGATGTGATGGCATAGAGAGACAGAGCAGCTGAGGATTCTAGAGCCATGGAATAAGAAAGGCTGCGTGCCTTTGGGCTGGCTTGCAAAATATGTCCTTTGATCATTTAAAGGAATATTTATTTTCGGTGTGTTTTGTATACATCAAACAAAAAAGGAAATAGAAGTAAATACTGTTATCCGATGGATGGTACATGGAGAGGGTTGTAACCATTTCAGTGAAACAAAATATAATTGGTTGAGTGTAAAACTGGTAATCTGCCCTGTAAACTATCACTCAATTCACAATGAAAGCTTTTTAAAAAAAGGAAGCATCTGACCAAATGATCTGTGGAATTTCTATAGCTTTTCCTGCTGACTATAGTCTACCAGGGATAAAAGGAAGGCAAGGCCTATACAGCCTTTTACCAGATTGCCTTTTCATTGACTATACTGTATATTCTACCACTCATAATGAAGCATGGAGTAGTGCTGGTGGTAGTGCTGTAGGATCAGTACCACACTGTTAACCATAGGTTGGCCATTCACAACCACCAGCTTCTTGTCAGGAATCCTATACAGAGTTGCTATGAGTTAGTAACAACTCCACAGCATTTAACAACAACAATTTTCCTTGAAGGGGCATTAAGCTTGGTAAAGTGGAGCATCAGCAAAAACCAGAAAGACCCCCAATGAGATGAACGGTGCACAGTTGTAGCAGCAATGGGCTCAAGTGTAACAAACATTGTTAGAATCGCACTGGGCCAGGCAGTATTTCATTGTGTTGTACATAGGGTTGTTATGCATCAGTACTGACTCCACAGCACTGAGCAACAGCAATGTTCCCATTTTGATAGTCAGTTTCATATTCCTTACAAACAATATAGCATTTTCTAAATTAGCAAGACTTGGAGGACAGGTTACTTGAAGACAGAACCATGAAATTGTCTAACCCACATGAAGTCTTCGGTCAAAGGGGCACTGTTCTTGTTACATTTACTTTTAATTTCAACATTTTGAAATGCATTGCCATTTTAATTACAACCTGAAATTTAAAATTATGCTCAGGAGCAGCAGATTCTAAGAATAAAGATGAAAGAAGATGGACACAAATAGAAATTACTCCACCCCTTTTTAATGGTGAACAAAATAAAGAAGAGAGAAAAATGCCTGACATTTGAATTAACCAGTACATAAAAAACACTAGAATCTGTCTGTAATTAATAAAACATATATACCAGTCACGGTTTGGTCAGAGAAGCAGAACCACTGAGTGGTACTAAATATAGACTTACTAGAAAAAAGTGGGATTGTATAACTGGGGAATCTGATTAAGTGGTATATGTTAAGGCTGTTGGACTTGAGAGCATCAGAACCAGTAACCAGGAAGGAAAGATTGACATGAAGTAGGGAGATCAGGGACAAACAGGAACCCACAAGAATAAGTAGAATATATGAGCATGGCATGGAATCATCAAAGACAAAATGAAAACCACAAGAAGAAACAAACTTATGTAGAAAAGCTGAAATCCATGAGGACAAATTGGAGCCTGAATCTCTTTCTAACCACTGCTAATTTCAATAACATGGATGACCTGAAGGATGAGCTGGTACATTTCATTATATGAACCCATTATCATGCTTTGTTGTCCATAAACTGAGATCCTTGGTCAGAAGCAATGCTGTATGGAATGTGATGGTGGTGAAGAACGTTCAGATAGTGGTTGTGATAGAAGTAATAGGCAAGAATGGTAAATTCAAATACAGAGTGCCAATTCAAGCCTCGACTTTCGTTACTGAAGGATTCTCTGGGAAAATTATTGAATGGTGCAGAAAGCATCAAAAGAAGATGGAAGGAGTACACAGTCACTTCACCAAAAGGAAATAATTGATATTCAACTGTTTGAAGACATAGCATATGATCAAGAGCCAATAATACTAAAGGAATAAGTCCAAGGTGCATTGAAGGAAATGGCAAAGAACAAGGCTCCAGGAATTGATGGACTAAAAATTGAAATCTTTCAAGAAAGTGAGGCAGCACAGTAGGCAGTCATTCATCTATGCCAAGAAATTTGGGAGACAACCTACCTGGCCAACTGATTGGAAGAGTAGTTGGAAAACATGGCCTTGGTGATAGAAATGATGCTGGAGAACACAAGATAGAATTCTGTAAAACCAATTATTTGTTCATTTCAAATACCTTCTTTAGACAGCACATGGACCTCACCAGATGGAATACATAGAAATCAAATTGACTACATCTTTAGAAAGAGATGATTGAAAAGCTCCATGTCATTAGTCAAAACAAGGCCAGGGGCAGACTGTGGAACAGACTATCAACTGCTCATATGAAAACTCAAACTGAAGCTGAAGAAAATGAAAACAAGTCTCATAAGTCAAAATATGACCTTGAATATATCCCACCTGAATTTAGAGATCATCTGAAGAATAGATTTGATACATTAAACTAAAGAGTTGTGGGATGACATCAAGAACATCATACATGAAGAAAGCAAAAAGACATTGAGAAGACAAGAAAGAAAGAAAAGGTCAAAATGGATGTCAGAAGAGATGCTGAAACTTGCTCTCCAGCGTAGAGATGCTAAAGCAAATGGAAGAAATTACAAGGTACAAGAGCTGAACAGAAAATTTCAAAGATCAGCTCAAGAAGATAAAGCCAAATATTACAACAAAATGTGCAAAGATCTGGAATCAGAAAACCA
>NW_006408813.1:187795-189464 GCF_000296735.1 Chrysochloris asiatica | reverse complement strand
CATCTCAATGTCAAGAAAACAAAAATCCTCACCACTGGACCAATAAACAACATTCTTATCAATGGCGAAAAGATTGAAGTTGTCAAGGACTTCATTCTTCTTGATCAACTATCAACATTCAAGGAAGCAGCAGTCAAGAAATCAAACGATGTATTGCATTAGGCAAATCTGTTGCAGAAGACCTTTTTAAAGTGTTGAACAGCAAAGATGTCAGCTTGAGGACTAAAATGCACCTGACCCAAGCCATGGTATTTTCAATAACTTCATATGCATGCGAAAGTGGGACAGTAAATAAGGAAGACCATAGGAGAATTTATGCATTTGAGTTATGGTGTTGGAGAAAAATACTGAGAGTGCCTTGGGCTGCCACAAGAACTAACAGATCTGTGTTGGAAGAAGTGCAGACAGAGTGGTCCTTGGAGGCCAGGATGGCCAAACTTCGTCTCTCATACTTCGGATATGTTGTCAGGAGTGACCAGTCGCTGGAGAAGGATATCATGTTTGGTCAGGTGGAGGGTCAGAGAAAAAGAGGAATACCCCAAACGAGATAGATTGGCCAGGTGGCAGAATTGATGGACTCAAGCGTGGCAACAATAGTGAGGTTGGCCCAGGATTGGCAGTGTTTTGTTCTGCTGTGCATAGGGTCACTATTAGTCAGTACCGATTTGATGGCATCTAACGACAATAAGAATAATAATTGCTGTATTTGTTGTCAGGGGTCATTGAGTCGGTTCCAATTCATAGCGACCCTATGCACAACACAATGAAACACTATCCAGTCTTGCACCATCACAATTGTTAAGTTTGAGCCCATTGTTGCTGCCACTTATTCAATCCATCTTGTTTGAGGTCTTCCTCTTCTTTGCTGACCCTCCACTTTCCAAAAATGATGTCCTCCATAGACTGGTCCCTCCTGATGAAATGTTCAAAGTATGTGAGAAAAAGTGTTTTCATCCTTGCTTCTAAGAAGCATTCTGGAGAACAAACAAGATGGTGGGTCACGTAGCAATGCAGTGAGGAGGTCCATCAGCAACAACACAGAATATCAGACCAAGGAGGCTCAGGGGATGGTCCCAGAATTCTGAACCACTTATAAAGGAATATTTGCAAAGTTGGAAGGCTTACAGCCAGTGGAATTTATAGCAAAAGGAAGTAATCCTGTGCTTCCTAATCTCAGGCACTCAGCTGCTCCCTGAGTGGCCATCTTGGGTGAGACTGAACTGGGGAAGGGTCAGAGCAGTCACGGATGCCTGACAGAACTGTGGAGACAAAGGTGTGGTCATTCTTTGTTTCGTATCTGTTTATTGGCCTCTTGCTGGCAGTGCACCTCCATTCTGGTGACTAGAGGGGGTGCCTGAGTGAGTGGACACCCCACCCCCACCCCAGAGGGTTCTACTACACATGCACAAAGATCTCCTCGAAATTTAAAATGATAGTTTCCACTTAAAACCAAACGGTAGTGAAAAATGGCCATAGCCAGCCCTGAACTGTTTATCACTAGGACAAAGGCCTAAACGGGGGTTGTGAAGCAGGATAAGCAGACTAGAAAGGAAACAGGTCAAAAATACAATCCTGAGTTATGTCATAACGACCAAGAGTGGCATCTTGAAATTTCTCAGGAAGAAGAGTGAAAAGGGAAGCCCATCTCCTGATCACATCTACCTGGAGG
>NW_006408813.1:174378-186773 GCF_000296735.1 Chrysochloris asiatica | reverse complement strand
CAAGAACAGACAACAACCAGAGATTGACATACGTGGCAGCATCACCCAGAAGTGAATCGACAAATGGAAGAGTCCAGAACAGAATAAAACTATAAGAAAAAATTCAGAGGATCTGGGAGGCCAGTCTATGATCAAAACAATGTGAAAGAAGGTAAACACAGAGGAACAGAGATCTAGGTGGTGGGAAGGTCAGGTAGATCACAGAATAAAATACTGTCTTAAATGGAGGGAAAAGTTAATGGTGACGTGAGGAGGGGCGGTTCGGGGGAGGTGCAGGGAGGCTACAATAGAGCACAGGGTAAGGGCAGACACATCATGTTTCGGGTGTTGGGAAGGGCAATACAAGAAGGGGGAGGAGATGGAAGAACATGGTAGATAGGGGAACACTGAGACAGGTTTGCATGGGCTAAGTGGGACAGAGGTAAATAGTGATGCACGCTTAACCTTGGAACAGGCCTCTGTGATACAGGGATCTAGGCATAGTTTGAAGAGGGGAAATAATACTAAGATGCTTGACTGTCTTATGAATATTGTTTTCCCTTGTCTACTATTTTAAAATAGACACTTGAATGGGATAGAAAGGAATGTCAGGAAACATGATTACAGAACACTTGTAAGCCCGTCTTCAGCCTACAAAGGGTTTCTAGAATTTGCCCAGTGAAACAGGCCTCTTGTGGAGACTTTGCAGAATATAGGACCTTAGGTGGAATCCTGAGTCCCATCCAGAACTTTCTGAGGTGGGACATTCCCACTAGAAAGGACAAGCAGATCAACCTGGAACAGCTAAAGCATCAGAAAATGCATCTTTTAAGAAGGATCATCAGGAAAAACCCAAAACAAAAATGTCAGTATGACAGGCTACTGCAAGAATAAGCAAGCTGTTCGCCAGGAAGCCATCAAGGCAAGCAATCAAGATCCTTCAGGACAACCCCCCCTCTAAGACTGAAACTCAAAGGGATCACATGAGCAGGCATGTAAGCTTGCTGGCGACCACGTTGGTCTACTTGTGAGTGGAAGAGGAAGAAAGGCATCAATGAAGAAATGGGCTGAATTCAACCATGGTCCATTGACTCCTGTTGACCTGGAGATGAGAGAGAGAAGAAGAAGGGCTGGTTGGTCCAAAGTGTGGAGAGACCTGGGGACACCTAAGCCCATAGACAAGGACATAGCCACAGAGGGCTAGACCTGAGAGTGAAGCATCCAGCTGATAGGAAGTGAGGGGAGATGAACAAGAACACCCAAACTTGCAGATTGTATCCATTTGACCTAGCTAGCCTCCATGGCTTGATAATCAGAACTCAACTAGAGGAAGATATTTTTATTTTTATTTTTTTTTTATAAAGGAAACAAGGGTAAATTGCTACAATTTGTTGAACCTGACTTTTACTCATGGAGGTAGTAACTCTAAATACCAACGGAGAGGGAAGGAGTCTTCACATGAAGTATTAATGTTATCCCCACTGTACACAGGGTAGATAGGAATGGGCAACTTAGACATTGGCAACCTAAAATGAGGGGGTGATAAAGGCACAAAGTGATTGGCTTTCAAGGTTTTGAGAGGGAGTTTAATTTAAGAGTGTGTGCGGGAAGAGAGTCCCTACTGAATAGTTGCGATCTTGTCTAGATGGTTTGATTAAAAGAGATGGGGATAAGATTCCTATGATTTAATATTGAGTAATTGTTATCATGACTAATTGTGACTGTCACAATTGTAAAGTTAGAACTTTTATTGTAAATGTAGATTTTTTGTAACAAAATGGGGGAGCCATTAATCTTACAGCCCAGAAACAAGTGAAATGCAGGACCTTCTCCAGAGAAGCAGCGACACCAGAGATGGAGGCAGAGATAGGGATATGCAGAGAGGGAGCAGCTGAGGACTCTAGACTCATGGGAAGAGAGGAACTCAGAGCTGGTGGCCAGGAAGCAGAGTTGCATAATGTGCCTTTTGGTGGTGTAAATTATTATATATGCCTGAGTGTTGTGTTTTTTTTTTTTGTTTTTTTTAAAGAGAGCTAAAGTGAATAGAGAGAAATACTGTTAAGTGATGGTGCGTAGAGGGGAATGTAATCATTGTGATGAAACAAGCTGTATGATTTGTTGAATGTAAAACTGATGATCTGCCCTGTAAACTTGCACTCAATCCACAAGAAAAACTTAAAGAAAAAAAAGAAGCATTCTGACTGTACTTCCTCTACGATAGATTTGTTTGTTCTTCTGGAAGCCCATGATACTTTCAGTATTAATTTCTAACCCCATAATCCAAATGCATAGAGTCTTCCCTGGTCTTCCTTATTCACTGTTCAACTTTTATATGCATATGAGGTGACTGAAAATATCATGGTTTGGGTCAGGTGCACCTTAGTCCTCAAACTGACACCTTTGCCCATAAATACTTTTAAAAAGTTCTTGTGCAGAAAATGTTTGCTGACGTCTCTGATCTAGCATGAACTGAACAGTTACATTTAAGAAAAGGTTTATTATTATTAGAGGTCTGGAAGCCATTAGTTTTTTAAATTTAAAACTAAAGGAATAATGATGAAATGAAAGAGGGGTCTTCCATTAATTTCTAGTTTCCTTCAGTTAAAATCAGTTAAAATCTCTGAAGCGGTAGAAAAAAATGAAATCTTAGAGTTATCCATTCGCATGTTTTTCATAAGTGAGAATTAATGCTTAAAAAATCTTCCAAAAAGATAAGGCAACATTCAGTTTGCTGACTAAGCATAATTCTCTTTCCACTATACAGACCTTTTCAAATGGGGGTACTTACCCCTTAAAGATAAAACCATATAGTAGGTATGGTGCATCTTCCCAGTTCCACCTGATGTGCTAGCATTGTGGCCTTCGGCAAGTTGCTTAACTTCTCTTTGTTTTAGCTCATAATCTATAAAATGAACTGTTTTAAGTATGAGTTAATCTAGGTAAAGTATTTAGAACAGTACCTGGCACACAGTAAACACTCAGATGTGGTGCTGTAGGATAAGCTAACCACAAGCATGGCAGTTCATATCCACCAGCTGCTCCTCAGAAACCTTATGCAGGGTTGCTACAAGTTAGAACCAACTCGATGGCACTTAAGAAGAACAACATTATTCATCTCAAGGTAATATTATTATTAGTTCTTATTACTCACAATTTTACTTAATTACTTGAAAGATGAAAGCAACGTCTAAAATTTTATTGACTAGAATGCAAGATATGTATAAATTTACAAGATAAAATATGAGATCTCAAAGTGATATATTAAAGCTCATCCCATCTGGAGGGACTTGATTGGGAAAGTTGGAGATACTCTGCCTCTACCTTGCTGCCTCTCATTCCTGTCTTGTCACAAGTCCTTTGACTCCAGTATCCATGTGACTCATATCTTGCTGGAGGGAATTCATGGCTCTAATAAACCCATATTTTTCTTTAGAGCTGAGCTGGGAGAAACTCTCTGTATGTGTTAAAGTGAGCCAAGTGAAGAACTGTGACAGTCTTTTTCCAGATTTCCCTAATAAAGGAACTCAACTAGGACTTTGAGGCAGAGCTATTCCATTCTTCTTCTGGTACTGGTTTCTTAATTATATTTCCCATTGCAAGAGATACACAAGATGATCAGGCAAGGCCCTTGGGTCCACTGTACCAACACAATATATAGAGAATTTTCTTGTTACTGCTTGTTCTAAAATTTCTCATTAATGTGATAAATATGGATAGAGCTGTCAGCCTTCATTTCCACTAAACAATAAATAAAGCCTAACCTTGTACCTGTGAGGCTAACAGCTTGAGAGACAGATGAGATGAAATTGGGATCTCATTAAAATTGAGTAGTCTATGATTTTTGAACTCAGAAACTCAAAATACACTGCAATGACATGACTAAGTTTGCTATTTGACTAAGGCACAAAATGATCAGGTTTTTGGAAATGTCGAGACATAGCCTTAAAGATTGGAATAAATTGTCCCCCAAATATTTCTTGACATTCTAGGAAGGATGTGAGGACAGGAAAAAATATTGATAATGCAGCAGTCTCTTAAAGGGAATGCTTTTAGGAAGCAGTTCTATAAAGCAACCAGATAATTCATTGAGGCAGTTGATATAAATGCAGATCAAATGAATGTTTGGGGTTCTGGAGAAGGACCTTCCATTTTCCATGGGCCTACTATATGCTGGCTGATATGCTAGAAGCAAAGAATGCAATGCCAAATAGACAAAATCCCTGTGCTGACAGAGGTCATAGTCTAGTGGAGGAGAAGGCATGTACATAAACAATTCTGCAATTCAATGCTGTCAGTGACATGATAAAGACATGCCCAGGGTTCAATAGAGCACACAAAGGAGAACCCAATCAGATTGTGGGAGGGAAGGGAAAGGTTACTTGGAGAAAATATTCTTTGAACTAAGTTTTAAAGAAGGAATAGGTGTTATTTAGATGCAACAGACCATGTGTTAGAGGAACAAAGGCAATTCCACTCCCATATTCTTTGGCACAAAATATATGACAAAGAAGGGATAAATACTACAATAACTTTCCTTTTTGAGATTCAGTGTTATTAGAATATCTTCAATGTTTGAGATGAGATGGTTTCAACTGAGATCAGTGGAATGGAATCAAGACTGAAGGCCCCTTAGTTCAACATGGGATTAAGTGGAGTATACAGTGGTAATCAGGTTCAGCACTTAAACCTACATTCTTCTCTGAGGGCAGATGCTGTTTACAACACAATATGTTGGGAGGCAAAACTCTGCTCTTGGCCTTGCCTCCATGGTAGTCTTGGATTAATGGCTATTTGAGAGAGTGTGAGCAAAAAACAAATATCTCAGATTTGAAGAGCCCAGGCAATGAGGAAATTGATGTCGAAAGATCAAAGTTTATTACAATGCTAAGGGATAGACTCCACCACTCTTGTCGTACGATGGTTCCTTGCATGCTGCTATGATGCTAGAAGCTATGCTACCAATATTTTAAATGCCAGCAGAGAGGACAGGTTTCAGCGGAGCTTCCAGACTAAGACAGACTAGGAAGAAAGAACCATTCAGACTACTTCTGAATGTTCAGCCACTGAAAATCTTATAAATAGCAGTGGGCCACTGTCAGGAAGCACCAGAGTATTGAATATTGAAATATGAAGAGCATCAGAATATTGTCAGAAGATGAGCACCTCAGGCTGCAAAAAGGAATTCTAGGAAGAAGCAGCAGCATTTATGAAGGCTTCTGCAACACTATTTGATTCTTGCAGCAATCTTATAAAGTCGGTACTGTTATCCTTTTTGTGCTACGGAGGGAACTGGATTTACTGAGGCTAAGTACCATTGCCTGAGATCAGGTATCTAGTGAGTGAGTTGCCATAATAGGAATCCTAGCTCAGCTACATCAAACTCCCAGGCCTGTGCTCCCAGAATCACAGTGTACTCCTTCCAAATAGACTATCAGGTTGAGGATCACGATAATCACATATGTCAATCATTCATTTTTCATTTAGATCTTTTGACACTGTGTTGTTGTTGTTGTTGTTAAATGCCATGGTGTCAGTTTCAACTCATAGTGACCCTGTGTAGGGTTTCCAGGCTTTAAATCATTTGTGAGAACAGAAAGCCTTGTCTTTCTCCAGCAGAGCAGCTGGTGGGCTCGAACTGCTGACCTTGTGGTTCAAAATCCATTACTTGTCCCATGGAGCCACGGTGCTCCCTTTGACATTGTACAGCCTTCAACAAGAAAAGTTTGCCAAGACTCTTACAAATCTAACCAGGCAGCTAACAAGGCTTCTGAGTTCACCTTAATCAGGTTGATACTCAACATTAAAAAAAAAAAAAAAAAATTCCAATGTTCCTTACTTTTCATACAAGCTATAGAAGACACCTGGTCACCATTAACTAGCTTCTTCCTATGTTTATAAGACCGTCTTCAAACATACTCAGAACTTACTGACTGGCATGTAGCTGCTAGTAAATGAATATTATAATTAATTGAATGAAATTAAATCGTTATCTACTGTTATTATGTCTATGCTGTTGTTGTTGTTAAGTGCCGTCAAGTTAGTTCCGACTTATAGGAACTTACATTTCTAATGATTGGCTGGGGAGTTTTAATCGCTGACCTTTTGGTTCAAACTGACCTTTAGGTCCAGTGCTTTATTCTACAGCACCGCACCAGTATTTGGAATACTATACATAACAGTATTTGGAATTTATTTACATTCTTTCAAAGTTCACATTTAATGGGAATAAAACAAAGTACTCTGATTCATTGGGTTTCACTTTCATGCAGTTTTCTGCCTTTCAGTCAATTCTTCTATTAGTCTGCAAAACATGGAAAATTGTGGGGTAGGAGGGGTGGCTACACAAATGGAAGAAACATGGTTATAGCAAAATCCAATTGCGTTCACCTATGCAGATAGCGTACTGGTTACGAGTTGGGCTGCTAATCTCAAGGTCAGCAGTTCAAAACTATCAGTGGTTCCGCAGGAGAAAGATGAGGCTTTCTGCTCCCGTAAAGATTCACAGACTCAGAAACCCTATGCAGGGTCACTATGTGTCAGAACCTACTCCACAGCACACAACTACAACCACCACCATGCAGATGAGTGGGGAGGTTTCTGTATGTAGCCTGAGTGATGTTTCTAGCTACATTTTATTCAGGACAACAACTGCCTCTGAGGATACCAGGAGTTGGCTTTTCTCTTGGATGTTCATCATGGCAATAAGACAGTTCTTCCTGAAAAGAGGACTAAGATGGCAAGGATTCATTTAGGGTTATAGCCAATTATCATTTTTTATGAGACACAGCACAACACAGATAGATGATACTCTGGGAGAAAAGTCAGTGGTACCTAGAGGCACTGACATTAACAGTTTCTAGTCACCAAGCATTTTATCAAGATCTTGTTTTCTAAATGAGAGCACTAGCTGGTGATTTCTGTACACAAGCCTTGGATTGGCTACTGCACAGGTTGTTTTGAAGACCCAGGCATCAAATAACCTAGTCAACCGAAATGGCTTAACTGAGGTGCCGACTTTGGCCCTGATACGTTGCAGACCAGCTACTGCTCTCAAGTTTTCTTTAAGAATTCCCCTTCTCTCCATGTGCTAGAGCATGCTAATATGTTTTCAGCATCATCTTTAAAGAAGATCACATGTAGGTGAGAAACTAGCTCAATAATGAAACAAACAAACAAAAAAAAACCCTTTTCATTGTGCAAAATTCAAGTGCAAGGAAAGTCCAAAAATATTGCAACCAGATCATAGAAATCTTTATTAAATAAAAATAACATAATGTGAAGCTATTGATTCTCAACCTATGCTCCATTTAAGTGTATACATTTTTGAAGGCAGCATTTTCTATCTCTCTAATCCTTCCCTCTGCCAGGAGTTCTGGTGTGGCGGTGTGGGTTAATGTGCCAGACGGCAAAGCCATTTGAACTACAAGGTCGGTGGTTCAAGCTCACCAACTGCTCCTTGGAAACCCTATATAGGGTCACTATGGGTCAGAACTGACTCGACAACACTTAACAACAACAACTCTTCCCCCAAAGAATTCTGTACTTTTGATTTATAAGACATCAAAATGGCCGTTTGGGCATTCTTGAGGAATTCAAATTGTATTCCTCTGAAATGTTCTTTGAGTTCTAGAACCAAAAGAAATCTGAAGGGACAAAATCAAGGTGCAGGTAGACGACGGTAGGTTTTTCTACCGAAATTTTTGTAGGACAGTCCTTGCTACCATTGAAGAATGCGCAAGTGCATTGTCACGATGGGGAAAAAAATTCCTTGGCACAACTTTCCTGGTTTTTATCCCATCAACTCAGTTTTCCATTTTCTTTAAACTTCTTCCTAATAAGCTCCTATGATCTTCCTGTGTCCTTTGAGACTACCCATCTTTTTATTTTTTACCATGGTCTCCTACAAGCCCAGTAACCATTCCCTCAGAGTGTTTGGTAATGTCTAAGGAGTTTTCTTAACTTTTCCCTTGCATGTTCCACCACATTCATGGATATATTTGTAGTAAAGTTACCCATGTACGAATATCCTCCATAAAGTCTATGCATATTCCTGAGTAGCGTTCCATTCTCTCTCCCACACTGGTTCAGATTGCATCTCTATTTATGTATATACCAGTTGCTGTTAAGTGCCTTCGAGACCCACAGAGACCCTGTATATGGTTTCCAAAGAACAGCTGGTGAGTTTGACTCGCCAACCTTGTGATTCAAACCAACTTTTCAGTCCAGCACATTAGCCCACAGCGCCTACTATTATTTCAGGATTGTGCATGCATATAACAGAAATTACCTCTGTTGCCTTTAACTCATACACTCCTGCTTCCATCGTTTTTATTTATTTATTTATTTTTGTCAACCTCAGTTTTATTGAATATTGCTGTCTTCTGACCTCTGTGCCTTGAATTTAACTGGCCCAGCAGATCCCCTCTGAAGGCACTGTTCTGATTGGACCTTTCATTGAGAAGACACCCTAAAAAGACTCAAAAAAGTGTATCACTGAGAGAACTTTTCTGCAGTCATCTATTGACCATGGTGCTTCAATTTAGAGTAAACCTATGTTTATATGAACTGGAATGCTAATAACAGCTTTTTCTTATTCTTATATATACTAACAGAGAGAAAATAATATAGGCAACCTTCATGTACTCACTCTCCCCCACCTCCAGTGGTGGTGGTGGTTATGTGCCGTGGAGTCAGTTCTGACTCATAGCGACCCTGCACAGGGCTTCCGAGGCTGTGAATCTTTACGGGAGCAGAAAGCCTCATCTTTCTGCTCTTTACGCGGAGCAGCTGGTAGTTTCGAGCTGCTGACCTTGCAGTTCGCAGCCCGATTCGTAACCACTATGCTACCAGAGCTCCTTCAGATTATATTAAAGCAAGTCCTAGATATCCTTTTATGTATCACTACTTTAGTATGTATCTCTGAAAGATAAGTGTTTCCTTTGTAAAAGGCAATCAAAGATAATTATCACACTTAAATGTAAACGAATACTTTTTCATATTATCAAATGTCCAGTTAGTGTTCACACTAGATTGATTGAATCAAAGTTTTACTAACCTTATTCTCTTGTAATTCTTTTAGCATTTTTCTCAAACCCTTATGGGTTCAGCTCGAATGGTATATAATGAAGTAGAACATTTTATTCACCATAAATTCCATGAAGAATCTTTGTGATTAAAAAAAAAAACAACAAAACCACAGTGAAAGTGGAATTATACTTCCCAAGAGGTTTTGTGCCTTTACTTCCACTTTAAATACTAGCAAGCCCATGGACATGGAGTATCTAGATTCTCTGGATATCTGCTAGTACAGGTGGATCAGTGGATGCAAGCATTGTCCCAACAGTTTTACTGAGGTGTAGGTTAAAGGTGCCATATTTAGCAAATAAAAGTAAACATAGTATACCCAGTTAAATAATAATTTCAGATAAAAAACCAAATAATCTCGTTTATGTCCTAAATATTGTATGTTGTTGTTGATAAGTGCCATCGAGTGGATTCCGACCCATAACAACCCTGTATAAGGTTTCCAAGGAGCAGCTGGTGAGCTTGAATCACAGACCTTGCAGTTCAAATGGCTTTGCAGTCTGGTGCATTAACCCACAACACCACACCAGGGCCATGCTAAATTAGAATTTTAGATACTCAACAAATAATATTTTAGTTTATGTCCTAAATATTGTATGGTGGTGGTGGCTGGGTGCCATGGAGTTGGTTCCGACTCATAGCGACCCTGTACAGGGTTTCCGAGGCTATAAATCCTTACGGGAGCAGAACGCTTCATCTTTTTCCCGCGGAACGGCTGGTAGTTTCAAACTGCTGACCTTGTGGTTCGCAGCCCAATTTGTAACCACTACGCTACCAGAGCTCCTATTGTATGGGACATACAAAAGTAAACATGACTAACATAAAAGTTGCCCTTGAGTTGATTCTGACTCTCGGGGATCCCCAGGTGAGTCAGAGTAGAAATGCACCCAATAGGGTTTTCAGTAGCAGATTTTTTTAGAATTATGTTGCCCAATCTATCTTCTGAGTTAACATTTTGCCTCTAACCTTTTGGTTAGGAGCTGAAAGTCTTAACTATTTGCATTACTGTAGCTGTTGCTGTTGTTTGGTGCTGTCAAGGAGGTTCTAACCATATGTACAATACAAGGAAACATGGCCCAATCCTGTGCCACCCTCACAAGCATTGTTATACTTGAGTCCATTGCTGTTGCCAATGTGTCAATCAAATGTCATTAGGGATCTTCTTTTTCGCTGATCCACAACTTCACTAAGCATGATGACCTTCTTCAGGGACTGGTCTGAAGTATGAGAGACAAAGTATAGCCATCCTGGCTTCTAAGGAACATTCTGTACTTCTTCTAACACAGGTTGGTTTGTTCTTTGACACTCCATGGTACTTTTAATGTTCTTCTCCATCATCATAACTCAAATGCATCAATTCTTCTAAGGTCATCATTATTCACTATCCCACAGTCACATACATATGAGGCAATTGAAAATACCATGACTTAGGTCAGGTGTACTTTACTCCAAAAACTGACACCTTTCTGCTTGAACACTTTAAAGAGGTCTTATGCAGCAGATTTGACTAATATAATATGTTCTCTCATTTTTGACTACTGCTTCCATGAGTGGTGATAGTGGTTCTAGGCAAAATGAAGTATTTGACAACTTCAATGTTTTCTCCATTTAACACGATGTTATTTGTTGGTCCAGTGGTAAGGATTTTCTTTACATTGAGATGCAACCCCTACCAAATGTGGTCTTTGATCTTCATCAGTATTTTAAGTCCTCTTCACTTTCAGCAAGCAAGGTTGTGTCATCTGCATATTGCATGTTGGTAATGAGTCTTCTTCCAATCCTGATGCCATGTGTTTCTTCATATAATCCTGTTTCTCAGATTATTTGTTCAGCATGTAGATTTATAGATTGAGTAAGTATGGTGAAAGATTACAACCCTGGCACACACCTTTCTGATTTTAAATCATTCAGTGTTCCCTTGTTCTGTTTGAAGGACTGCCTTTTTGTCTATGTAGAGGTTCCTCGTGAGAAAAATTAAGAGTTCTGGAATACACAGTCACCACATTATTATCCATAGCTTGTCATGATCCACTCAGTCAAAAATCTTCGCATAGTCAATAAATTACAGGCAAACATCTTTTTGATATTCTTCGCTTGCAGTCAAGATCCATCTGACATCAACAATGATATCCCTTGCTCCCATCCTTGTCCACAGAATCCTTCAAAATTGCAAGTCAGGGCTTGAATTTTTTTCTTCAGTTCTTTCAGCTTGAGAAATGCTGAGCATGTTCTTCATTTTTGATTTTCTAACTCCTGGCATTTGTACCACTATTGTTGTTGTTGTGTTGTGAAGTGCTGTCAAGTTGATTCCAACCCATAGCGACCCCGTATAGGGTTTCTGAGGAGCAGCTGGTGAACTTGAACCACCAACCTTGCGGTTCAAACAGTTTTGCAGTCTTGCGCATTAACCCACAGTACCACACCAGGACTCTGTTATTTGAAACAGCAATTTAACTGTACATCCTATATTTTATCTAGCCACCCAAGGCAGATTGCATAGTGGATTTTCACCAGGGAAGAAAGAACCAGAAGCTCTCATGAGATCAGAGTTTCTTGATAAGTTGAGAGTGCTTGGAGCACAGAAAAATGAAGAGAGGATGGGTGTTTTGAGGCTTTGATACAAATCAAGTTTATAATTACTTTTGAAACAAGATTTGTTGCTGAACTATGTGTCTTTGAATGTGATACCACCAACCTAAGACTGATGGGATAATCATCTGATAATCCTAAATATGATTAAAACATTTCTTTTGCCCCTCCAAAAAGTTAGGATCCCTTAAAGTTACAGAGTGCTTTGTGGAATATAACCTTCTTGCTCTCTTTTTAAAGAATCAAGGTAGAGGAAACCAGATCACATCCCGATATTTGTTAAGACAATCATTAGAATAGATGCTCTCGTTCTTTTCACCTCTCTGCATTTCCATTTCCTGCTACAAATTTTGAATACATGCAGTAATTATTTGTTCAATGGATTAAAAGGAAGATTAGTCTAATTTCCATTTTAGCTCTTCTGAACCTTAAACAGGAAAAGTAATTAAAACAAAAGCACTAGACACGCCACCTATAGAATAATTTACTGGCACATCCTCTTATGAGGTGGGGACTAGGGAGGCTGCTTGACCAAGGACTGACATAAATAGCCTTAAATATAAGCTTTTGACGTAGTTTCAAATGAGATTATATGAGATTGAGTCAAAAAATATTGCTACTAGGGTTCCATCGCATGCATACACGGGTTTATTCCAAGAACAACGTGTTTAAAGATGTCTGTACGATCAGTGAATAGTTACAGACAATACACTTTGCTCTCAGTCTCCTTGAGGTTGTTGTTA
>NW_006408813.1:171950-173548 GCF_000296735.1 Chrysochloris asiatica | reverse complement strand
CTTACCATCCCCACAGTTGATGTTGTCTTTGAGCCCATTGATGCTGTCACTATGTGAATCTATCTCATTGGAGTCTCCCTCCTTTCCACTGGCCCTCCACTTTACCAATCTGATATCTTTTTCCAGGGACCGGTGCCACCTGACAACATGTCCAAAGTATGAGAGACAAAATCCCACCATCCTGGCTTCTAAGCAGCATTCTGACTCCACTTTCTTCAACAGACATTTGCTTGTTTTTCTTGAAGTCCATGGTATTTTTAAATATTATTTTCCAACATCATAATTCAAATGCATCGATTCTTCTATGCTTTCCCTTATTCATTGTCCAACTTTCACATGCATATGAGGTGATTGAAAGTATCATGGTCAGACACACCTTAGTCCTCAAAGTGACATTGTTGCTCCTGAACACTTTAAAGACATCTGGTGCAGCAGATTTGCCTAATGTAATATGTCATTTGATTTCTTGACTGCTGCTTCCATGAGTGTTGATTACGGATCCAAATAAAATGAAGTCTTTGACAAAGTCAATCTTTTCTCCATTTATCATAATATTATTTATTGGTCCAGTTGTGAGGATTTTGTTTTCTTTACATTGAGATGCAACCCATCTTTCATTATCAGTAAGTATTTACAGTCTTCATTGCTTTCAGCAAGCAAAGTTGTACATCTGCATATAGCAGGTTGGTAATGAGTCTTTCTCCAATCCTGATGCAACATTCTTCATAAAACCCAGTTTCTCAGATTATTTGATCAATGTACAGAATAAATAGACATGGTGAAAATATACAACCCTGACATATACCTTTCCTGATTTTAAACCACCCTGTTTCCCCTTCTACCACTCATCTGTCAGTTTGTCCTACTGTGGTAGCTTGTGTGTTGCTATGACTCTGGAAGCTATGCTTCTGGTAATTTAAATACCAGCAGGGTTACCAGTGGTGGATAGGTTTCAGCTGAGCTTCCAGACTAAAACAAACGAGGAAGAAGGTGAGAGTAAGGATATTTATTAATATTTAGTCACTGAAAATGTTATGAATAGCAGTGGAACAGTATCAGCACCAGAATACTGAATATTGAAACACGATGAAGAGCACCAGAATACTGTCAGATGTTGTGCAGGAAAATGAAACCTGCTGGTTGGAAGACACTCAAAATACGACTGGGGAAGAGCTGCCTCCTCAAAGTACAGTTGACTGTGATGGCATGAATGGAGTAAAGCTTTCAGGACCTTCATTTACTGATAGGGAACAACTATAAATGAGGAGAAACAGAAGTAAACATCCATAATAATTGGAACATGGAATGTATAAAGTGGGAATCTAGAAAATTGGAGCTTGTCAAAATGAAATGGAGAATGGGCAACTTAGACACTGGCTACCTAAAATGTAGGGGCAATAAAGGCACGAAGTGACTGGCTTACAAGGTTTCAATAGGGAGCTTAGTTTAAGAGGTTGTGGGGAAAGAAAGAGTCCCCACTGAATAGCTATCATCTTGTCTAGATGGGTCTGGTGAAAGGAGATGGGGATAAGATTCCTAAGATTCAATAGTGAATAACTGTTATCATGACTAATCTTACAGTCCAGAAACAGAGGACC
>NW_006408813.1:143399-171795 GCF_000296735.1 Chrysochloris asiatica | reverse complement strand
TAAATTATAATATATGCTTGAGTGGGGAAAAAAATGAAATGGAATTCATTACATCGATATAATAGGCATTAGTGAGCTGAAATGGACTGCTGTTGGCCATTTTTTTAATATGGAAATCACAGGTTTTACTATGTCAGGAATAACAGATTCAAGAGGAATGGTGTCACATTCATCATCAAAAAGAATATTTCAAGATCTGTCTAAAAGTACAACATACCAACTAGTAAAAAAATTATGCACCAATCAATAAAGCCAGTGATGATGAAATTGAAGAATTCTACCAACTTCATCAGTCTTTAATTGATCAAACATGCAGTCAAGATGTATTGATAATTACTGGCAATTGTGATGCAAAGGTTGGAAACAAAGAGGAAGGATTTGTCATTGAAAAATAGGGCCTTGGTGATGGAAACAATGCTGGAGATCACATGATAGAATTTTGCAAGATCAATGATATATTCATATATATTTCATATCCTTTTTGAAAACACAAAAGGTTGTGTTGTCCAATGAACCTCACCAGATGGAATACATAGGAATCAAATTGACTACATCTGTGGAAAGAGACGGTGGTAAAGCTCCATATCATCAGCCAAAACAGGCAGGGGGCAGGCTGTGGAACAGAACATCAATTGCTCATAAGCAAGTTTAGGATGAAGGTGAGGAAAATTAAAACAATAGCACAAAAGACAAAATATGACCTTGGATACATCCCACTTGAATTTAGGAATCATTTCAAGAACAAATATGATACATTAGGTACTAATGACTGAAGTTCAGAAGAGCTGTGGGATGACATCAAGAACATCATACAGGAAGAAAGCAAAAGGTCATTAAAAGCACAGGAAAGAAAGATAAGACTAAATGGATGTCAGAAAAGACTCTTAAACTTGATCTTAAGCACAGAGAAGCTAAAGTGAATGGAATAAATGAACAAATAAAAGACCCAAAAAGAAATTTTCAAAGGGTAGGTTGAGAAGACAAATTGTTATCATGAAATGTGCAAAGACCTGGAATTCGAAAAACAAAAGGGAAAGAACATACTCAACATTTTTCAAGATGAAAATACTGAAGAAAAAATTCAAGCCTCAACTTGAAATATTGAAGGATTCTAAGGATAGCTAGTGAATGATGCAGAAAGCATCAAAGGAAGATGGAAGGAATACACAGAGCCATTGTATCAAAAAGAAATGCCTAATGTTCAATCATTTCAAAAGGTAGCTACATGATGAAACACTTATGGTATTAAGCTGCACTTAGGGCACTGGTGAAAAATAAGGCTCCAGGAATTGATGGAATACAAATTGAAATCTTTCTACAAACAGATGCAGCACTGGAGGTATTTACTCATCTATGCCAAGAAATTTGGAAGATAACTACTATGCCAATTGATTGGAATATATTAATATTTGTGCCCCTTCCAAAGACAGGTGTCTCAACGGAATGCAGAAATCATTGAACAATATTATTAATATCACATAAAAGTAAAATTTGGCTGAACAAAATTCAAAAACAAGCTGGATTCAGAAGAGGATGTGGAACTAGTGAGATCATAGCTTATTTCAGGTGAATCCTGACTGAAAGCAGAGAATATCAGAAAGATTTTTACTTGGGCTTTACTGATTATGCAAGGATGTTTGTGTGGATATGACTAACAGTGACAACACTGTGAATAATGGGTATTCCAGAACACTTTATTGGACTCATGAGGAACCTGTACATAGACCAAGAGACAGTGGTTAAAACAGAACAAGGGTTTACTGAATGGTTTCAAATCAGAAAAGGTATTTCCAAGGTTTGTATCATTTTACTATATTTATTCAATCTATTTGCTGAGCAAATAATCTGAGAAGATGGATTCTATGAAGAAGAAGGTTACATTAGGATTGCAGGAAGAATCATTACCAACCTGTGATAGGCAAATGATACAACCTCGCTTACTGAAAGCAAAGAGGACTTAAACTATTTACTGATGAAGATCAATGACTATAGCCTTCAACACGGACTGAGCCTCAATGTAAAGAAAGCAAAAATCTTCACAACTGGACCAATAAATACCATCATGATAAATGGAGACAAGATTGAAGTTTCCAAAGACTTCGTTTTGCTTGAACCCACAATCAACACTCATGGAAGCAACTGTCAAGAAATCAAACGATGTATTACATTAGGCAAATCTGTAGCAAAATATGTCTTTAAAGTGTTAAAGAGCAAAGATATCAGTTTGAGGACTAAGGTGCACCTGACACAAGCCATGGTATTTTCAATAACCTCATATGGATGTGAAAGCTGAATAGTGAATAAGGAAGACTGTAGAAGAACTGATGCATTTGAGTTATGGTGCTGGAGAATAATATTTAAAAGTACCCTGGACCGTCAGAAGAACAAACATATCTGTGTTGGAATAAGTGCACGCAGATGCTACTTAGAAGCCAGGATGGCGAGACTTCATCACTCATGCTTTGGACACGTTATCAGGAGGGACCAGTCCCTGGAGAAGGATATCATGCTTAATAAAGTGGAGGGTCAGCGAAAAAGAGGGAGACCCCCCAACAAAACGGATTGACATCATTGCAGCAGTAAAAGGATCAAGTATATCAACAATTGTGAGGATGGCACAGGACTGGGCAGTATTTTTTTCTGTTGTTCATAGGGTGGCTATGAGTTAGAACCAATGATGGCATCTAATGGCAACAATGAGTTTGTAGCAATACTTTTTGTCTTACCTTAATATATATATAGGCATATCGTATGTGTTACAGATTTTAAAATCACCCTGATTTTTGTACATGAGTTTTACCATTTCTAAATCTTTATTATATATGAAACTTCAAAAAATGTGAGCAGAAAAGCAAGGAAGTGACTGAGAACTCCCTCCACTTCTGAAAAGTCCTGCTCATTAACACTGAAGAAAAATCATATGTATTTTTAAACTTCTTATGTATGTAGTAAAGGAACCCTGGTGGTGCTGTAGTCTATATACTAGACTGCTAACTCCCAAGGTCAGCAGTTCAAACCCATCAGTCATTCCCCAGGAGAAAGATGAGGCTTCCTTCTCCTGTAAAGATTCACAGCCTTGGAAACCCTATACAGGATCACTGAGTCAGAATCGAGTTAAAGACAGTAAGGGTTTTTAGTTTTTGTTTTTGTTTTGTTTTTAGCTTTTCTTACGGGACTAGTATTTTACAGCTAGCAAAAGTGTTAGGTATGACTCTTCATGTACATACTATTCCACAGTTCACAAAGCCTTTCATATACCGGATCTCATTTGCTTCCCACACTTGCCCAGTAAGGTTAAGCAAAGATGATACTGTTATACTCAGTACACCAAAAAACCAAACCCACTGCTGCCCACTCAATTCTGACTCATAGTGATCCAATAGTCCAGAGTAGAATTCCCCAGTGGGGTTCCCAAGGCTGTAGCTCTTTATGTAGGCAGATTGTTACATCTTTGTCCCACAGAAGCAAAGTGCCTGGTGGGTTTGTTAGCAGGAGAGCACTTTATCCACTGCATCACCAAAATTGTTCCTTAGTATACAGATAATGAAATCAAGCCATTTGTCTTCTGTTATACTTTTAGTGGGAAGCAGGATCCAGACAAGGAATCAGTTGTTTGCTTCTGAGTTGATATTCCTATTGTACCATACTCACAAGATTTAAAAACAAAACATGTTTGATACATGCATTCCAATTTTCAGCTCCATTCAGCAATTGTGGTCTTTGATGGTGGTTAAGTAAAGCTTATTTTTTCTCTTATTTTAAAAATTCTTTCATCAGAGGACTATTTTTAAAAATTGTGAAAATGAAATTCATCACAAGTAAAGCATTTGCTAGTCATTTACTCCTTGGAATATATTTTTCAGACCTTTGCTTTATTATGAAATATCAAGCCAACTGCTGAATGTCATTTACAATGAAAGTTCATCTTTTTTTTTTTTTTTTCTGGCCCTGCTATCTGCAGAATAATTGGAATCAAGAATGATGCAGGAATTGAATAAAATTATCTAGGAAATACACCTGCTTTTCATATTTTAATGTCACTTATCATGACTCTTTACAAAGAGTGACAAGACAACCTCACCAATGGAATGGGTGTTTTTATAGGGCAGATTTTTTTTTAAAGTCAGGTGACTGAGTGTTAAGGAAATAAAAAACAAATTAACTAACAACATTCTCTAGAAGAAATGAAATTTTCTGAGAAAATGGAGTTTGATTCTAAAATCCTTTTCCTACTTACATTTCAATCTGAATTCCCATTGGAGTGCTAAAAGCTAGTGAGTTAGAATTCCAACTCATGGTATCAAGTCTCTGGGTCACAGCGTTACAGAACATCATTTGTCATTGACAGGGACAAGACAGTTTCTCAGATGCTAGTACCCTAATTATGGTTAGAGCTCGTTGAGTCATTACCCACTGACTTAAGGTTAACATCTCTGGTAAGAGAAGGGGAAATCCACTTGTTATTTAGTTTCTGGTTAATGGAAAAACGGAAACAACCTATATCTTGGTGAAATCCACGGGGAAATTAAGAAGCATTTGTCTAAAAATGGTATTATTTCCTTCTTTCCACCTGCCTTCATTTTCCTCCATTCTCTTACTCTCTTCCCAGGTTTAATCAGTGTTTTATTTTCCTCACAAATAACATTATTTACTAAGCACCTGCTACATGCAAAGCATTAGAAAACCCTATAACTGAGTTCTTGTGCTTTATGACCACAGTGGGGATGGGGTAGAGCTACCACAGAATTGCCGTTGCTGTTGTTAAGTTCTGTCGAGTCAGTTCTGATTCATAGTGATGCTGTACAGGGTTTCTGAGGATCAGATGGTGGGTTTAAACTGTCAACCCTGTGATTCACAGTCTAGTGATGATCCTACAGTGCCACACTGGGAGTCCACTGAATTAATCAACACAAAATACCAAGTCAAACATTATAACAAAATGTGCAAAGACCTGTAGTTATAAAATCAAAAGTGAAGAACATGCTCAGCACTTCTCAAGCTGAGTGAACTGAAGAAAAATGTCAAGCTTCATCTTACACTATGAAGTATTTGATAGGCAAAACATAGAATAATGCAGAAAGCATCAAAAGAAGATGGAAGTAATACAATACACAGTTACTGTACCAAAAAGAAATGGTCGATGAAATCCTGATCCCCATCAAGAATCTTCTGAGGTGGGAAACTTCCACTTGAAAGGACAAGCAGACCAGCGTGGAGCAGCTAGAATAGAGGATACTTCTTGAAAGAAAGACCAGCAGGAAAAATGAAAAACAATAATGGCAGTCAGATTGACTACTACAAGAACTAGCAAGTTGTTCCCCCAGGAGCCATCAAGGTAAGTGGTTAGGTCCCCTAAGGTCAAACACCCTTCCAAAACTAAAACTTAAGGGGAATATATGAGCAGGCATGTGGTCTTGCTGCTGACCATGGTGGTCATTGATAAGGTGAAGTGGGGAAAAACAGCAATGAAGTTGTGAGCTAAGTCTGACCACATTCAATAGACTCGTGTTAACCTGGATTTGAGACCTGGTTGGCCAGTAGTATGCCGAGACTTGGGGACTCCTGGGCTCAGGGACAGGGACATGGTCACAGAGGACCAGAGTGGAGAGTGAAGCGTCTAGCTGATATGAAGTGAGAGGAGATGCACAAGAACACCCATACTTGCAGATAGTACCCACTTGACCTGGCTTCAATGGCTGGATGGCCAAAACTTGACTAGAGGAAGAAGAAATAGGAAAAAAAAGAGTAATCCGCTACAATTTGATGAACTTGGCCTATGCTTGTGGATGCAGTAAGTCAAAGGAAGGAGCAAATTTTTACATTGGCTACCCAAAATGGGGTGCTACAAAAAGCAAGAAGTGACTGGATTACAAGCTTTCAATAGGGAGCCTAGTTCCAGAGGGTACGGGGAAAGGTAGAATCTCCACTGAGTGGTTTCCAACCTGTCTGATGAAAGGAGATGCGTATAAGAAAAAAAAAAGTCAGGGAAAGCGTTCTATAGATAGTTGGGGAAAAGCTTTCCAAGGAAAAGAAAAGATACTGCAAAGGCCCTGAGGCAGAAGCATACCAGGCATGGCTCAGGAGTACCAAGGAGGCTATATGGTTAAAGGAGAAGAATTTGGACAGTAGCAAAAGACTAAGTTATGTGAGTTCCACATCTCACAATTCACTTTGGAAACAGAGTTTAGATTTTGTACTAAGGTAAATGTATACACCTTTTGTTTACGGTGTTGGCTGAAATGCTAAACTGCATTGGGGGAGGAAGGTCAGTCAAGAGATACAAATCACCAACCAAAGTCACAAAAAGGAAGAAGGTGTAAATCTTGCAAGGCCAAGGGAAGTTCAGGAACCAGGGAAGCAGTCCAATACATTGTTCAGACCTATTTTATTTACTCTATAATGCTATTAGATATTTGTACTTTATTCAGAAACTTTCTGCTTCCTTCCCACCATATAAAATAAAAGGCAAATGATCTAAAAAAGAAAGAAAAAAGAATCCGGAACATGCAGGTGACACAATCTTGCTTACTGGAAGTGAAAAGGACTCGAAATACTTATGTTGAAGATCAAACAATATGTATTTCACCTCAACGTAAAGAAAACAAAATCCACACAACTGGACCAATAAATAAAATAATGATAAATGGAGAAAATATTGACATTGTCAAAGACTCGTTTTTGCTTGAATCCTCAATCAACACTCATGAAAGCAGCAGACAAGAAAGCAAAAGATGTTGCATTGGGTAAATCTGCTGCAAAAGATCTCTTTAACATGTTCAAAAGCAAAAATAGTTTGAGGACTAAGGTAAGCTTGAAATAAGTCATGGTATTTCCAGTTGCCTCTTATGCATGTAAAAGTTGGACAATGAATAAGGAAAATCCTAGAAGAATTAATGCATTTAAATTACTGTGTGGGAGAAGAATATTAGAAGCACCATGGACTGCCAAAAGAACAAATAAATCTGTCTTGGAAGAAGTACAGCCAGAACGTTCCTTAGAAGTCATATTTCATACATGTTATCAGGAGGGGCCAGTCTCTGATAATCATCCTTGGTAAAGTGGAGGGTTAGTGAAAAGTAGGAAGACACCCAATAAGATGGATTGACACAGTGGCAAAAGCATTTCAGAACTGACTCATAGACACCTAAGAACAGCACGTCTAATTATTTGTGATGGATTTTATCACAAGATAATTTATTGTAACATTTTTGATTCTTGATCAGCTTCAGAAAATGTATTTATTAGATTATACATTGTTTCTACTATGAAAAGTACAAAGTGCCTTGTGATTTGAGCATGAAATATTTACTATAATTCTCAACAGCTTCACTGTACTTGATTTTTTATTAAAATTTCTGTTACAGATTCTTCCATGTGTATAATCTCATTATAAATTCACTTTAGTTGAAGAAACAAAAGATACTCATTACATGAGATTCCATTCTATAATAAAATCTTTATAAAAAATATTTTCAGGCTCAGAAAAACTATAAAACTATATTACCATCAGAAATATTTCAAAATGTGGATTTTGCAATTTTGTTTTTAAAAAACTTTTTATTGTAAATTGAGTGAAGGTTTACAACAAGATCATCAGTTTTACATTAAAAAAAAAAAAAAAGAAATGGTTGATGTTCAACCATTTCAAGAGGTAGTATATATTCAAGAGCCAATGATACTGAAGTAAAAAGTCCAAGGTGCATTGAAGGTATTGGCAAAGACCAAGGCTCTGGGAATTGATGGAATACAAATTTGAAATCTTTCAACAAATTGATGGAGCACTCATCTATGCCAAGAAATCTGGAAGACAACTACATGGCCAACTGAGTGGAAGAGTTCCTTATTTGTGCCCTTTCCAAAGAGAGGTGACCCAACAAAATGTGGAAATCATTGTAAAATATCATTAATATCTCATACAAATAAAGTTTTGCTAAAGATAATTCAAAGATAACTGCAAAAGTATATTGACAGAGAACTGCCAGAGGTTCAGGCTGGATTCAGATGAGGATGTGGAATGAGGGATACCACTGCTGACGTCAGATGGATCTTGGCTGAGAGAATACCAGAAAGACTTTTACCTGTGATTTACTGACGATGCAAAGCACTTTGATTGTGTGGATCATGATAAGGTACGGACAAGATTGTGTAGAATGAGTATTCCAGAACACTTAATTGTACTCACGAGGAATCTTTACATAGACCAAGAGGCAGTTGTTTGAACAGAACAAGGGAACACTAAATAGTTTAAAATTGGGAATGGTGCATGCCAGGGTTGTAGTCTTTTATCATACTTAATTCAATCTGTATGCTCAGCACATAATCCGAGAAGCTGGATTTTATGCAGAAAAATGTGGCATCAGGATTGGAGGAAGACTCATTACCAACCTGCAGTATGCAGATGATGCAATTTTGCTTGTGGAAAGAGAAGATTTAAAATACGTGTTGATGAAGATCAAAGATCATAGCCTTCCGTGTGGGTTGCATCTCAATGTAAAGAAAACAAAATTGCTCACCACTGGACCAATAAACAACATCCATATAAATGGTGAAAAGACTGAAGTTGTCAAAGACTTCATTTTGCTCGGATCAACCATCAACACTCATGGAAGCAGTAATCAAGAACTCAAACAGTGTACTGCATTAAACAAATCTGCTGCACAGGAAGAGCAAAGATGTCTCTTTGAGGACTAAGGTGTTCCTGACCCAAGCCATGGTATTTTCAATAACCTCATATGCATGAGAAAGTTGGATACTGAATAAGGAAGACCATAGAAGCATTGATGCATTGGAGCGATTGTGTTGGAGGAGAATATTAAAATATCATGGACTTCCAACTATGTTGGAAGAAGTCCAGCCAGAATGCTCCTTGGAAACCAGGATGCCCAGACTTCATCTCTCATATTTCGGACATATTGTCAGGAGGGATCAGTTCCTAACGAGATGGATTGGCACAGTAGTAGCAGCAATGGGCTCAGGCATACCAATGATAGTGAGGTTGGTGTAAGACCGAGCAGTGTTTCATTCTGTTGTGCATAGAGTCACTAAGAGTCTGTACCAATTGGAAGGCACCTAACAACAACAAATACCAAGATCCAATGTTACTGAAGGAAGTAGTTCATGTTGCATTAAAGGCATTGGCAAAAAACAAGGCTCCAGGAATTGATGGAATACAAATTGAAATTGTTCAGCAAAGTGATGCAGCACTGGAGGCACTTACTCAGCTATGCCAACAAATTTGGAAAACAGCTACCTGGCCAACCAATAGACATAGATCCATATTTGTGCCCATTCCAAAGAGAAGTCACCCAGGGAATATGGGAATCACTGAACAATATCATTAATACTATATGCAAGTAACAATGTGCTGAAGATTATTCAAAAATGGTTGCAACCATACAAAAACAGAGACCTGCCAGAAATTCAAGCTGGATTCAGAAGAGGATGTGGAACTAGAAATATAGTTGCTGACATCAGATAGATCTTGGCTGAATGCAGAAAATACTTGTGCTTTATTGAGTATGGAAAGGCTTTGGACTGAGTAGATCATGACAATCTATGTTTAACATTGCGCAGAATGGGTATTCCAGACACTTAATTGTGGTCATAAGGAACCTACACATAGACAAAGAGGCAGTTGTTTAAGCAGAACAAGGGGATACTGAATGATTTAAAATCAGGAAGAGTGTGCCAAGGTTTTTTTTATCCTTTCAACATACTCATTCAATCTGTATTCTGAGCAAGTAAACCCAGAAATTGGATTATATTAAGAACATGGCATCAGGATTGGAGGATAACTCATTAACAACCTGAGATATGCAGATGACACAACTTTGCTTCCTAAAAGCCTTTGTATGTATTGCGCCTCACTGTCAAGAAAATTAAAATCTTCACAACTGGACCAATAAATAACATTATGATAAATGGAGAAAATATTAAAGCTGTCAAAGACTTCATTTTGTTTGGATCCACACTATAAACACTCATGGAAGTAGCAGATAAGAAACCAAAGGACGTATTGCATTAAGAAAATCTGCTTCACAAAATCTCTTTAAAGTGTTAAAGAGCAAAGATATCAGTTTGAGGAGTAAGGTGTGCCTGACCCAAGTTATGGTATTTTCAATTGCCTCCATATGCATGAGCAAGACTATAGAAGAATTGATGCATTCACGTTATGGTGCTGGAGAACAATATTAAAAGTATCATGGACTGTCAGAAGAACAAACAAATCTGTGTTGGTAGAAGTAGAACCAGAACTCTCCTTAGAAACTACAATGGTGAAACTTAGCCTCTCACACTTCGGACATTTGTTTTAGGAAGGACCAATCCCTTCAGATAAGCATCATATTTGGTAAAGTAGAGAGTCAGCAAAAATAGGAAGACCCCAAAGGAGATGAATTGGTACAGTGACGGAGTAACAATGAGCTCAAAAGAAACAATTGTGAGGATGGTGCCTAAGTGGCCATTTGTTACATTCTGTTGTGCATAAGGTCGCTATGAGTCAGAACCGACTTGACACCACTTAACAACACCAATGGTAGTTTATTGTGGTGGGCAAAATGTAGTAAAGGGACAATGTAGAATGTAGGTTGATTGCATTGAGTATGGAATTAACCAACCACTGGACTTGAAATTAGGAGTTTAATATCACAGTGGGAACAGGGAAGGAAACACTATTATAATAACCCTGTTCTGGTTGCATTTTCAATATTAGTCTTGATTGGTTGTGGTTGTAGATAAATAGACGTCTATTTCTTAGGAAGGAGTCCTGGTGTGGCTCTGTGGGTTAATGCGTCAGACTGCAAAGCTGTTTGAACTGCAAAGTCAGCAGTTCAAGCTCACCAGCCTATACAGGGTCACTATGGGTAGGAACCGACTCGAAGGCACATCACAACAACAGCAACAAATTTTTTAGGGAAGATCTACTCTTTAAATGCATGCCTAACTTAAGAGCTGGCCTTAGTTCTATATTTAGTCAATAGGATCTCACCAAGGAAGGTAACAAAATATAATCCCTACCTTAGTAGTATTCTAACAGGAATACTACAAGGGGATGGATTTAACAAGTAGGATTTTTTTGTTTTTAACAGTTTAGGAAGCTAGAAGTCTGAATTCAGGGTGCCAGAACAGGGGAAGGTTTTCTCTCTCTGCTGGCTCTAGGGGAAGTCCTTGTCCTCAATATTCCCTTGGTCAAGGAGTTTCTCAGTGCAGGTACCTTGAGTCTACTGGATACACTCTACATCTGGATCTTTTTTGATGGTAGGAGGTCCCTCTGATGTCCTCTCACTTGTTTAATCTCTTTTATATCTCAAAAGAGATTGAATAAAGATCGAAACGAATCCTGTACTTTGCATTCTGCCTTACCAACATAACTACCTTGAATCCTGCCCCAAGTTTGAACCTACTAGTCACTCCACAGGAGCAAGATGAGACTTTCTATTCTTGTAAAGATTTATAGCCTCCTCGGAAACCCTATATAGGGTCACTATGAGACAGAACCCACTTAAGGGCACACAATCAACCATCAAAATCCCACCTCATTAACGTTATAGAGATTAGGATTTACAACACATAGGATAATTACATCAAATCACAAAACTGGAAGATAATTACATAATACTGAGAAACATGGCCTAGTCAAGTTGACACATATTTGGGGAAAACACAATTCAATCTGTGACAATACCCTCTGCATCTTTACTGAAAAGATGATCGTGATGCCCAGTATATCATTAATAGGGAAGGAAACTGAATCCTACTTCTAATCTATTGTTAATGACTTCACTTCATGAAAATACTTTGTCTTCATTATATCTTCTTCTTTGTTAATTGTGGAAGCAATGGGGTAAATCTTCCTGTAAGAAACAATTCTCCTACATGACACCTTTTAATTATGTAATTCATTGATCTTTCTGAAGTTCAGAATTTGAAACTAAGTTAGGCATTGAGCAGTTAAATTAATTATAATTGTCTTAGCTAATGGAAACAGTGACTAGCTTTAAAAAATCTTCAAGACTAGAATAAACAAATGTCACAACAGGATAGGAATGTTTATCTGACTTTAAAGGCTCAGCCAAATGATAACAAATATTTATGACAACAAATATTTATTGAGAACCTACTATGTGCCAGGCACCCCTCTGACTGTCTCTGTACTTACAAGTTTGGTAGTAGTGGAAGTAGTAAAAAGGACCTGCTTGAATTTTACTAAACAAACCATGCAAACAAAGAACAAGAAGGTTGGATTTTGTCAAAAAGCAATGTGATTTACAAACTACCAAATGGATTCAGTCAATCAACTCTTAACTGGCTATTTTCAAAATAACCAAATGTAATTACTGATTTGAAACTACTAACATTATAATTGAGGGTCTTTAAGTTGTTCTTTTACAGTCTAAACAGAGCAGTAATAAGCTATTTTTATCTATTGATATGGTATGAAAACAAGGTTTTGATAATTTTTAGAAAACTTATGTAAAACATGTATATTCAATTTAATGAGAAATGTATTGGGGGCTGAAATGCTTTATTCGGGGCTTTGAATCAGATCATTCTGCTTGACACCATGCTGATAATTTGTATTTCTACCCCAGATATATACCAAATCAGAATCTACATTTTAATACAATCCCATGTGATTTTTATAGATCACTAGGCGATCACCCTGATTCTGTGTATCTGTGGTGAAAAAGCAAATTCTCAGCAGAAGGAATGAACCGATTTGAAGCCCTAGCATTGGTACGTTTGGATTTCCTTACTGTGCAAATACAATTTTCCCATTGAAATACTGAAGTTTATCTATGGAAATAAGGATATTTCACCAAGCAACATATAAAATCTGATGTAGGATCAATTCTTCAGCTATGGTACTGAATTGTATGCATACTGAAGAGTGAAATTTTCTTTATTGGTGCTTTACAATGACAAGTTAAATGGAATCTCTCTGCTTGCGTTTATCAGTATGCTTTTCAGAAAATGGAGAGAGAGAAATCACCTTTCTATTTAATAGGGAAAGAAATGTAATTAGCCTTGGAAGTAATTTTGTTGTGTGTGTGTTTCTTTCCTTTTAACAACTTTTAATTCCTTCCTGAGAAGGAAGGATTAAAAGGCTACAGCTATCTGTCATGCATGTGTCTTACTGAGAAGTGTTAATTTAACTGGATTCTGGAGTTAAGTATCATAGAGGGCATGGACACATCAATATTAGAACAGAACCTTAGGCCATTGTTGTTAGGTGCTACTGAGTCAGTTCAACCCATAGTGAACCTATGCACAACAGAACAAAACACTGGTATTGCACCATCCTCACAACTGTGTTAGCTTTGAGTCCATTGTTGCTGCCACTGTGTTAATCCATCTTGTTGGGGGGGGGGTGTTCCTCTTTTTCATTGACCCTCCATTTTACTAAACATGATGTCCTTCTCCAGGGACTGCTCCCTTCTGATCACATGTCCAAAAATATGGGTGAAAAAGTCTTGCCATTCTGAATTCTAAGGAGCATTCTGGCTGTACTTCTTCCAAGACACTTTTTGTCTGTTCTTCTGGATGTCCATGGTACTTTTAATATTCTTTTCAGGCACCATAATTCCAGTGTATCAATTATTCTCCCGTTTTCCTTATTCATTTTCCAACTTTCACATGCATATGATGTGACTGAAAATACCAGGCTTTGAATCATGTACCTTGCTCTTTAACACTTTAAAGAGGTCCTGTGCAGCAAATTTGCCTAATGCAACATTTCATTTGATTTCTTGACTGCAGCTTCCATGCCTGTTGATTGTGAATCCAAGCAAAATGAAGTCTTTGACAACTTCAGTCTTTTCTCCATTTATCATAATATAACTTACTGGTCCAGCTGTGAGTATTTTTGTTTTCTGTGCAATGAAGACTATTGTCTTTGATTTTCCTCTTAGGTTCTCTTCTCTTCCAGCAAGCAATGGACCTAGTCTGACACTTGGATTCATAGATAAATTGTAGCCTGATACTTGGTTTCATAGATAAATTTAGCCCAGTGAGAGAAAAATACATGTGTGAGATTATCCAGCAAGTCAGTAAGTAGGAGAGCTAAGTAGAACTTGAGTTTACAATCCCTGGTCCAGTACTCTTTAATCCAACATACAGCACGCATGGTGGTAAAATCCAGATACGTCTGACCATTGTGCTGAGCTATTTTGACTTGAAGAAATGAGGCCACATATCAGTGATTTATCATCTCTGTATTTTATTTTATCTTAAAGAAACCAACAAATAGCAGTCCTTTTTTTTATGGTTTTATTGTGAACTGAATGATCATTTACACGGCAGAACATCGGTTTTGCACTCAACCAATCATGTTTTGTTTCATTGCAACGCTTACAATCCTCTCCATGCACCATCAGTTAACAGTATTTATCTCTATTCCCGCTTTTTTTTTTTTAAATGTACACAAAAACACATAGGAATATATAATCTTTAAACAACCAAAGAGCACATTACAGCCTTTCTCTTTACATGAGTCTAGAGTTCTCAGCTGCTCTATCTCTCCATGCCATCAGCTCTGCCTCTGTCTCCGGTGTCACTGTTTCCTTGATTAGGATCCCAGTAGTCCTTTATTAACATTCTAAATGACTGGTTTAGTGTGTGCTTGGTCAAGAAAATCAGTGTAATGTAAAAATGGTAGAGAAAAGTGAAAACCAAGAAACAATCTCAATCTTTGAAAGATAAACCCATTCCTTTGGGTTTTAGCACTGGAAATTTATCCACAAGGGAAAAATAAATACTTGAGAAATCCTCTACTTTCGGTCTCTTCTGTAATAGTTGTTCAAAAGGAAAATTAAAATGTAATTTTCTAGCCTTTCTCAAAATTAGTCTAGAACCATTCTTGGTGCCTTTTTCAGTGTCAGGAGAACAAGTCCTTCAACTTTCAACCATTTTTCCAATAATAAACTGGAAATAAAAGAACTCATTATGATGAGCATCAACTATGTGCTCATTTTCTGGGTAATTGGCTCCCTGGAAGGTGAATCGGAGCTCATTTAGGAATCCACAGCCAAGTGGGTCCTAGCCAAGGGGAAATGAAATGTAACACTTGCAATGCTAAATTAAAGACAGGATCCACAAACTGAGAGCCCATATGAATCAGCCATGAATCATAAAGCGTTTTCTGTTTATGGCAAATTGGCCCTGAAGACAAATAAAAAAAAATCAATCATTATGTCTCACGCTCTGCTTTTGACAGACTTTTTCATTTGGTGGCAATTATTATCATAACAACAATAATAGCACCTTACAAGTTTACTTTGCAAAGTGATTTCCTATCTATTCATAATTTCATGTTCTTCAAGTTTAGAGGAAAAGAAGCATGACTTTTTAAAACTGATGCAAAGTGAGAAATGAAAGGAAATCCAAAGAGATACTAAAGCTCCATTTCTATAATGTCAACAATAAACTGATTATGTTTGAGCCAGTATAACCTACTGCCATCAAATCCATGGCAACTCATAGTGGTCCTACATAGGGTACAGTAGAATGACTCCTTAAGGTTTCCAAGGCTACAAATCTTTACAAGAGCAGACAGTCTCATATTTCACCCGCAGAATGGGTGGTGGGTTTGAACTGCTGCCCTTGAGGTTATTAGTTCAACATTTAACCCACGGTACCAATGTAGATAGAAGTCCTGGTGTGGCGCTGTGGGCTAATGCATCAGACTGCAAAGTCGTTTGAACTGCAAGATCAATGGTTCAAACTCACCCAGCTGCTCCTTGGAAATCCTATACAGGGTCTCTATGGGTCAGAATAGACTCGACGGCACTTAATAACAATAACAACAACCAACATAGATGATGTTTATCAAAATTCAGAATCTTTCATGGGTTTGTTTGGGTGATGCTGAATGAGAAGAGGTAATGTGTATGTAGCCTTGTGAATTATTGTATAAGAGGTTGAGAGTAACTTGTATGGGGTCAGGGGCACATCAGTTCAAAAGCAAGTAAAAATTGCAAGTTTTAACAGCAAGTAGTAACAGCAAATATCACAGTTGCCACATGTTCTAAACTCTGAAGATTTGGATGATCCATGTCTTTGAGAGAGAAATGCCATTCCTGATAGAAGAAATATCAGATACACAGACTCAGATACTGTAAGGACCTAACTGATTTTACCTGATTTTGCCTACTTAGAGACTGCTTGACTAAACTCTAGTCAGGCTCAGAAAAGCATTTTAAATAGACAAGGCCTCAGTTTTTAGTTCCCTCCAGAGACGAGGTCAATCTCCATTCTGTACATTAGCCTGAACACGTCCTCCTGTTCCAGGAACGTGCTAAATCAGCTCATGCTGCCTTACAATATCTTTTCACCCCTAGCAACAGCGGGAACTAGATAGAGAATAGACAGGACCCAAGGCCAGATGCCAGATGTTTTCCTTTACCCTAGCCTAAGAACAAAGACCACCAGTACTGACCAATTAAACTGTAACATCTCATACTTTGCCAAATGTTAACCAATCAGAAATTGTATCTATGGTACTGCACAATTATGCCCCTAAAACCTTATAAAAACTGGCTTGTACTGTAAAGGGGGGTCGCCTTTGTCTCCTGCTTTTGTGAGTGAAGGTGGACCCCAGTGCGTTGCATCAAACTCGAGTCCTGGTAATCTTTTTGGGGTCCCCTACTGGATAGAGCCATCTGGGGCCTAACAATACCAGTCAGAAGGTTGGTCTGAAGAATTATAAGTGTTCACTTCAAGGTCGTCTTGAACCACAAGGTCGGCAGTTTAAGCTCACCAGTCGCTCCTGGGAAACCCTACACAGGGTCGTTATGAGTTGAAACTGATTTTATGGTACTTAACAATAACAACAACAGAGTAAAAGGGTCACAGAGTGAGGTAGTAACTAAATATGAAGCTAGGGCCAGATCATGGCGGGACTAACAGGACATGATAAAGTACACAGACCTCAAGCCTAAAAGCAAATAAGTATCATTACAGGGTTTTAAAGACCCCTGGTGTAGTGTGGTAGGATCAGTACTGGACTGAGAACAACAAGGTCAGCAGTTCTAACCCACCAGCTGCTCCTCGGAAACCCTATACAAGGTTGCTATGAGTCAGAACCTACTCGGCAGCACTTAATAATAACACAAGGTTATGTGTTCCACTACTAGCCAAAAGTCTGGTGGCACATCCAAAGGTGCCTTGGAAGACAGGTTTGGTGATCTGCTTCTAAAATGTCACATCTTTGAACACATCTCTGTACACATGGCATCGCCATGAGTCAGAATCAATTTAACGGTAACTAACATCAGCAATGGAGTCCTGGTGTGGCTCTGTGGGTTAATGCGCTAGACTGTAAAGGCGTTTGAACTGCAAGGTCGGCGGTTCAAGCTCACCAGCTGCTCCTAAAGCCATTTGAACAGCCACCTTGGAAACCCTATATAGGGGTGCTATGGATCAGAACTGACTCAACGGCATTTAACAACAACAACAACAACATCAACAGTGTAGTTCTGGTGTGACACTATGGGCTAATGTGCTGGACTGCAAAGTCAGTTTGAACTGCAAGGTCAGTGGTTCAAGCTCACCAGCCACTCCTTGGAAACCATATATAGGGTAGGAACCTACTCTATGGCACTTATCAACAACAACATCAGCAATAGCAAGACAACAATACCATTGAAAGGGCAGCCAGACCAAGACTGAGGCCAGTGAAAAGGACAAGAGAATACTATCATAGATAAGAAAAGTTTATCATGTAAACTAAGGCAGATAAGAATATGTATGACATGAAGGCAAATGGAGAAAGGTTAAGTGGAGAATTGGAAGCTTAATTTCTGGTAAAATGAACAAATACAGAGACAATGTAAGCTACTCTGAAAGAAGCTTTGCTGTAAAGGGAAAAAGACCCAATTAGGTCAGTGGAGCTGGATACAGAGCCACAAGAGTGACGTTAGGAATTAGAAGATACTTGGGCATATTAATATGCCATGACAAGATAATATAAAGAATTCCAAAATCAAATCCTGAGAAAACATTTATAAAACAGTAGCTTAAGAAAGAAATAATAGAGATGGCACAAGTAAACACAGGGCCATCAAGGTGATTCCAGCTCTGTAGCATTTCCATGGCTGTAAGGAGCTCTGGGAGCGTAGTGGTTACAAATCGGGCTGCTAACCTCAAGGTCCGCAGTTCGAAACTACCAGCTGTTCCGCGGGAGAAAGATGAGGCTTTCTGCTCCCGTAAAGATTTGCAGCCTCGGAAACCTGTGCAGGGTCGCTATGAGTCGGAAACGACTCCACGGTACTTAACAACAAAGCTTTGCAGAATCTTTCTTTCTCCTGCAAAGTGTATTATGAGTTTAAACCACTGACCTTTAGGTTAACAGCCCAACACTTAACCCACAGCACCAGCAGGGCTCCTAGCACAAGTGTTGTTGTTGTTGTTAAGTGCCTTCGATTCCCAGAGACACTGTATAGGGTTTCTGAGGAGCAGCTGGTGAGCTTGAACCATCGACATTTCAGTTCAAACTGATCTTATGGTTCATCATGTAGGGGCTAGGGAAAACTCATGTTTGTGTAAGGGGGAAAAGAAATGGATAGCTACAGCAAGAAAACTATAGTTGGAAGACTGGAAAGATGAAGGATTGATTGCACCCCAGCTGACTCAATATTAACGATGTAGGAGTCTGAGAATGAGGATACTGGAAAATGGGTAGAGAACTTGAGTAGAGAGACAAATATTTGAAATCATTATTGTGAGAAATGGGGATGAGCTAACCATAAGTAAAGGAACTGATAAATGCTGTGAAGGACTCATCTGCGGTAAGAAATAAGAGGTTTGTAGAAGCATTCATCTGCACAGTTGTATGAAATTTTCTTCAGTAATGCTCAGTCCTTTTAGTTATAAAAATAAGGAAGGCCGATTTTGTGCTGAGAATTTGTAGGGCTGGTACAGCAGCAGGGGGCAGTATTGCATTGTGGTTGAGAGAGTTTTACAGGCATGGCTTTAAGTCCTGGTGGCACCATGGTTAAGTGCTTTGCTACTAACCAAATGGTTGGAAGTTGAAACAACGTAACAGCTGTTCCTGAGGAGAAAGATGTGGTGGTTTGCTTCTTTTAAGGACAACCTTGGAAACCCTATGTGAGAGTTACAGTCTGTCCTACAGAGTCTCAAGGAATTACAATCAACTTGCTATCAACAGGGTGTTTTTGCTTTTTGTTTTGTTTTTGAGTCCTGCCTAAGTGTATGGACTTGGGCAACGTATCCTTTCAAAACCTCAGGTTTTTCATCTTTAAAATAAAACAAAAGCTTGGCTGAAAATTGAGCCACAGGCATGAGTTCAGTTCCAGACCTGAAAGGTGACCAAGAACCACAGTCTCAGCATTTCACCAATCTCTCTGTAAGACCAGTAAGTCTGGTCTTTCTTATGATTTTGAGTTTTATTTTGTGTGTTCTCCCACTCTACCCAGGACCTTCTAATGTGATTGCTTTCAGAGCAGTTGGTGTTGGTAGTCAGGCACCAAGTTCCTCTGGCCTCAGGGTCATGGACACTGCTGTTCATGTGGTCCATTAGTCCACTGGACTAATTGTTCCCATGTGTCTTTGTCTTCAATTCTCATCACTCTTTCTTCCATACAGGTAGACACCAATAGTTGCACCTTAGATGGCCACTCATAAGCTTTTAAGATCCCAGTCACTGTTCACCAATGTGGGATGAAGAACATTGTCTTTGTGGACTATGTTATGCCAATTGTCAATGGTGTCCCGTGAGTCTACAGTTCTGAGTTCCCAAGCCTTGTAATTCATATGCTCAAGGTGTTTTGTAATATCTAAGAAGTTTTTTATACTTTTGCCCACTGTACACTCCACCACATTCCTGAATATATGTGCAACAAAGGTAAATATCCATGTACAACTCTCCTCTGCCCAATGTTTACATATTTGTGAATATACTACCACGCTCCTTCACACATCCATTCAACCTGTGTGTCTATCCATACTGAGTGTATTTTGTGTGCTGCTGCTGGTTTCATGTTGTAGTTAATTTTCTGCACTGAGTTCATTTTGTTTATGAGTTTTCCTTTTCCTTTTCATTTCTGTTGTGTTAATTAATAAATCTTTCTTATTTTCCTCTTTTTGATTCTGACGTGAAGGTATATTTATTTTCTTTGAGGTTACCTTGTAATTTACTAATATAATATTTTCCCTATTTTAAATACTCTGTTTTACCTTGAAATTGACTTTACCATTGGAAGTTCTGTATCTACGCTATTCCCTCTTTTTGCTTTGTAGTTGACTTTATTATAAGGTAACATCTCTGGTTCATGATTTACAGTATTGTAGGTTTGTTTTACTTTTAATCCCTGGTGTGGCACTTTAGGATTAGCACTGGACTGCTAACCACAAGGCTGTTGGTTCAAACCCACACGTTGCTCTTTGGAAACCCTATACAAGGTCACTATGAGCACTTAGCAACAACATATCTGGATTGAGTCCTGGATACTGTTGACATGTATGTTAATCTTAGGGTGTTGTCTGCTGTTGGTTCTCAGTCCAAATTCCTTTAATTTCTGTTAATCTGGAAATGTGCTAATTTCATTTTGTATCTAAGGGACAGATTTGTTGGGTGTCTGATTCTTGGTTAGCATTTTTTATTTTTATTTTTAAGAGTTTTACCTCCACGGTTTCCACTGAGAAATCAAAGCTTAGTTTAATTGGTTCGCCTTTTGAAGCAACTTTTCTTTTTTTCTGAGTTGCATTCAGGATTCTTTCCTTATCTTTGGGTTTGGAAAGTTTGATTATGATACGTTTTAGTGATTTTCATTTGGATTTTATCCTGTTTGAGGTTCCTTCAGGTTCTTGCATGCTTATGACGTTAGGGAAGTTTTCAGCATATACTCTGCTTTTTATTTCTCTTGAAATAGTGTCCAACATAAATCTTAGGCTTTCTTTAGATTTTTTTCATTCTTTTTTTCTGATTGTTCTTCTAGCATACTAGTATTGAGCGATTTATCTTCAAGCTCACTAATTCAGGCTTCAATTGCTTTTCAATTGTGCTCTTTCAATGCATTGTGCATTTCTGAAATCTTAGTACTAACCTTCTGGATTTCATATTGCAGGCTGTGTATCATTTCTAAATTTGAATCTATTTTCTGATTGTTCTTGTAGTTTTTTCATGAATTCTTCTAAAGTTTTTTTTTTTTTTCTGTATTCTCCATACTTTCCTCAGTCTTTCTCTCAAAACTTTGAAGGTACTGAAATTTCATTCTTTAGACTTATTTTTCAGTTAGTTGTATTACCTTTCATTCCTCAAAAATGTTTTCTGGCTCTATATATTGGTAATTTGTTTCTTCCTGTGAGCTAAAATTATCTGTTGTCTCCAGGACATTGTGGAGTTGTATTTGTATTTAACTGATGATTGTATACTGATGTCTCTACCACTTATCTGTGAGTTTGCTGTACAATGCTGGATTGGGGGATGCTGTGATTCTGGATGCTATGCCTCCTGTATTTTAAATACCAGCAGGGTCGCCCATGGTGGAGAGTTTCAGATGAGCTTCCAAAATAAGACAGATCAGGAAGGAGAGATGGATTGTTCTGAATATTTGTGTTGTTAGGTGCCATCCAGTCAGTAAAGACTGATAGCAGCCCTATGTACAACACAATGAAACACTGCCCAGTCCTGCACTAACCTAACAGCTCATTGATGCTGCCACTGTGCCAGTCTTCTTTAGGAGTCTTCCTCTTTGTCTCCAACTGTCTACCAAACATGACATCCTTCTCCAGGGATTGATCCCTCCTTATAATATGCCCAAAGTATGAGAGACAAAGTCTCTCCATGCTGGCTTCCACGAAGCATTCTGCCTGTAATTCCAACACAGATCTGTTTGTTCTTTTGGCATTCCATGGTACTCTTAATATTCTCCTCCAACACCATTACTCAGATGAATAAACTTTTCTACAGCCTTCTTTATTCACTGTACAACTTTCACATGCATGTGAAGTTGATGAAAATACTATGGCTTGGGTCAGGTGCAACTTAGTCCTCAAGCAGACATCTTTGCTCTTCAACACTTTAAAGAGGTCCTGTGTAGCAGATTTGCCTAATGCAATACATTGTTCGATTTCTTGACTGCTGCTTCCATGTGTATTGATGATTGAACAGAACAAAATGAAGTCTTTGATAACTTCAACTTTTTTCCACTTATATGGATGTTGTTTATTGGTCCACTGGTGAGGATTTTTGTTTTCTTCATACTTAGGTGCAACCCATACTGATGGCTGTGGTCTTTGATCTTTATCAGGAAGTCTTTTAAGTTCTCTTTGCTTTCAGAAAGCACGGTTATATCATCTGCACATCACAGATTGTTAATAAGTCTTCCTCCAATCCTGATGTCACGTTTTCTTCATATAATCCAGCACCAGAATATTGTCAGCTATAGTGCCGGAAATGAGCCCCTCAGGTTGGAAGGCACTCAAAATACAACTGGGGAAGAGCTGCCTCCTTAAAGTAAAGTTGATTGTAATGACATGAATGGAATAAAGCTTTGGATACCTTCATTTGCTGATGTGGCACAACTCAAAATGAGGAGAAACAGTTGTAAACATCCATTTATAATTGTAACATGAAATGTATGAAGTATGAATCTAGGAAAATTATAAGTTATCAAAAATGAAATGGAATGCATAAACATCAGTATTCTGGCATTAATGAGCTGAAATAGACTGGTGTTGGCCATTTTGAATCTGACCAGCCACATGGTTTACTATGCTGGGAATGACAAATTGAAGAGGAATGGCATCACATTCGTCATAATTAAAGAACATTTCAAGATCAATTTTTATCATATACATATGCGTACAAGGCAAATCAGTTGGTACACCTGTTATTCACATTTACACACCAACTGCTAACACCAGTGATGGTGAAATTGAAGAATGCTACCAACTTCTTCAGAGTCCTGGTATGGACTGGACCTCAAGGTCAGTTTGAACTGCAAGGTCAGCAGTTCAACCTCACCAGCTGCTCTTCGAAAACCAAATATATGGTCACTATGAGTCAGCACTGACTTGAGGGCACTTAACATCAACAACAGTTTTTTTTTTTCAGCTTGAAACTGACCAAACATGCAATCAAGACATATTGATAATTACTGGGGATTGAAATGTAAATGTTGGAAATGAAGAGGAAGGAACAGTCTTTGGAAACTATGGCCTTGGTGATAGAAACAATGCTGGAGATCACATGATAGAATTTTGCAAGACCAGTGACTTCTTTACTGCAAATACCTTTTTTAAGCAATATAGAAAAATGACAATACACATGGAATACACAGAAATGAAATGGATTACATCTGTGGAAAGAGACAGTGGAAAAGCTCCATATCATCAGTCAAAACAATGCCAGGGGCAGACTGCAGAACAGACCATATATTGCTCATATGCAAGTTCCGGGAGCCGAAATATGTCCTTGAAGATATCCCACCTGAATTCAGAGATCATCTCAAGAACAGATCTGATGCATTAGACACTAAAGACCGAAGACCAGAAGAGTAGTGGCATGAAAACAAGAACATCATACAGGAAGAGAGCAAAAGGTCCTTCAGAAGGCAAGAAAGAAGACAAAGAAAAAAATAGATATCAGGATAAACTCTGAAAATTGCTCTCCAGCATGAAGATGCTAAAGCAAATGGAAGAAATGAGGAGGTAAAAGACCTAAATAGGAAATTTCAGTGGGCAGCTCGAAAAGATAAAGTCAAATATTATAATGAAATATACAAAGATCTGGAGTTAAGAAATGAAAAGGGAAGAACATGTTATGCATTTCTCAAGCTGAGGGAACTGAAGAACAAATTTCAAGCCTCAACTTGCTTTATTGAAGGATTCTACGGGCAAAATATTGAAAGGATCAAAGAAGATGGAAGGAATACACAGAGTCACTGTACCAAAAAGAAATGGTCGATGTTCAACCATTTCAAGAAGCAGCATATGACCAAGAGCCAGTGGCACTGAAGAAAGAAGTCCAAGGTACACTGAAGGAAGAAGTTCAAGGTGCACTGAAGGCATTGTCAAATAACAAGGCTCCAGGAATTGACGGAACATAAATTGAAAAATTTCAGCAAACTGATGAGGCACTGTAGATAAGAAATCTGGAAGACAGCTACCTGGCTAACTGATTGGAAAAGATCCATATTTGTGCCCATTCCAAAGAGATGTGACACAATAGAGTGCAGAAATCATCAGACTATATCTTTAATGTTGCATACAAGTAAAAATTTTCTAAAGATAATTAAAAAATGGCTACAATAGTACATTGACAGGAACTGCCAGAGGTTCAAGCCGGATTCACATAAGGATGTGGACTACTGAAGTCAGATGGATTTTGACTGAAAGCAGAGAATACCAGAAAACCTGTGTTTTATTGACCACTCAGAGGTTTTCTTTTGTGTGAATCATGACAAGTTACGGACAACATTTTGTAGAATGAGTATTCTAGAGCACTTAATTGTGTTCTTGAGGAACCTGTACAAAGACCCTTGATAGAGATGGTTTCAGTGTCTGTTAGGGCAGCTGTGGGCAGGGTGGCTGGTTATGAGGGTTTCTACTAGACTAACGTTGGTCTGGTGGCTCTGTGGGCTCTGGACATTTGGAGCCAAGTCTGCCTGAATCTAGGCACCAAAGCAGTGAAGCTAACCTCTGCCTCATACTGGCATAGCTCACAACCATGAGGCTCCTAACTTCCAGAAAGCAGGGTCTGTGCTGGAAGTGGATGAGGGTGGGAACTGGCGGCACCGTTGATTACCAAGGAAGCATGGGGGGAAAGAAGGAATCACACCTTTCTTGTCATCTGTGTCCATATGCTCTGCCATGTCACCCACTATCTGTTGCCCAAGCTGCTCATAAAAGTTCAAGATGGTTACGTAGTCAGTCTCCCTCTCTCACCATTTCTGCTCAGCTTTTTCTCCCAGCAAGCACTGAATTCACTTCTCTAATATTTCCTCTGAAGTTCAGGGTTCCAGGATTTTCATCTGTCTCTGTTTCATTTGCTCTCTCCTATCTTTGTTGTAGAGATTCTGTGTAGTGTGTCTGCCTAGTCTGCTGTTTGGCTGGAAGTCCATCCCCTCGTTAATCTTTAATATTGTGTAGTATTCCATTGTGTGTATGAACCAAAGTTTGTTTATCCATTCTTCCATTGATGGGCATTAAGGCTGATTCCATCTTTTTGCTATGGTGAACAGTGCTGTGATGAACATGGGTGTGCATATATCTATTTGTGTTACAACTATTATTTATCTAGGATATACATCAAATAGGGGATTGTTCTTATAGTAGATCTATTTCCAACTTTTTTGAGGAAGTGCCATACCATTTTCCACAGTGCTTGCTCCATTTTACAGTCCCATCAGCAGTGTAGTTCTAATCTCTCCACACCCTTGGTAGCATTTGCTGTTTTCTGATTTTTTGAACTTTGCTATTAATACTGGAGTGAGATGATATTTCATTGTTGTTTTGGTAGCACTGTAGGATCAGCACTGGACTACAGACTGCAAGGTGAGCAGTTGAAACTCACCAGCTGCACCTCAGAAACCCTATACAGGGTCGTTATGAGTCGGAACTGACTCAATTACACTAACAACAACAACAATAGCTAATTATCAAGAGCATTTCTTTGTGCTTGTTGGCTGGCAAGGTTGTAAGTTTTTACAGAAGCAAGTCTTTCTACTGCAGAGCTGCTGTTAGGTTCGAACCACTGATATTTTGGTTAGCAGCTGAGTGCTTAATCATTGTGACACCAGGACTTCTTAATTTGAATATTGGGATTCAAATGGAATCCTTGTGTTTTGGGTATTTTCATTTATTTTTATTATTTTGTATGATGTAGTTACTATTGTTGTTGTTGTAAAGTGCTGTTGAGTTGGTTCTGACTTATAGCAACCTTGTATAGTGCTTCCAAAGAGTGGCTGGTGGGTTTGAACCAATGATCTTGACATTAGCATATTGTCAGTAAAATGAAATGGAAGTATGCATGTAAATTGCCTAAAACTAAGTAAGTCTTTGATAAATGTTACTTAAATGCAAAAGAGAACTAAAAATGAGGGTTGGTGGATGTTGAAAGTGTACGTGAAACAGAAGTTTACGGTATTGACCATAGACTTGAAGCAGCATTAGGAAGAAAGTGAGACTCTGAGGGGCTGATTGTTGTTGTTAGGTGCCATTGAGTCAGTACTGACTCATAGCGACCTTATGCAGAGCAGAACGAAACACTGTCCAATTCTGGGCCAACCTCACTATTCTTGAGGGTCTGATTAGCTGGTAGCAAATGAAGAAATCAAGGGAACAGACTATCTTAGTGAAGCTGAAGAACATTTTTTATAGGAAGTGAGAGGTATATAAATGGTAACTCTCTGAGGCTGGAATATTGATATTTGAGATTTAAAAGATGGAACACTTTTTGGTAATTACAAAGTCCAGGGTGTGGTCTTACAGGAGGTTGGCTGGAATAAAAAGGAACTGATGGGCACTAGATTTGTGTGGCAGCGCAAGATAAGCACTCGACCACGAGATCAGTTTGAACTGCAAGATCAATGGTTTAAACTACCAACCACTCCTTAGAAACCCTATACGAGTTTTCTATGGGTCAGAACTGACTCAATAGCACTTAACAAGAGTTGGGGAGGTGGAGAAAGTTTGAGGTTGGTTGTTGCATGGGTTATTAATGAACATGACATGGCTATTTCCTATGAATGATGACAGAGTAGGGGTTGGGGTGTTGGGGTGTTCAAGAAGGGCAGGGAGGCCATACCTGACTTCCTCTGGCTTCACAAGAGGTAAGGAGAATTAAACTCAAAAGCAGCCCAAGGCCACTTCCTATGAAGCGGAGGTCAGACATGCCTCCACCCTTCAACCTTCTTTACCCTCTTCTGACACCAACCGCCTCTCCCATAGCACACTATGCTTCACATCTAGGTCTGCTCCTCTGTTACAATGGCCATACAAGACTCAGACAACACTCACAATTATGGATCTTATTTAGGAAGTGAACAGGGTAAGAGTGCATAAATGCCTCTTAATCATCAAAGAATGTTTCTCTGTGTGTCTACATTTTCTTTTTTTTTCATAATAGTGGGACCATGCATAATTTGTCTTTTTTTGTGATTGGCTTAGTTAACTCAACATAAAGCCTTCCAGATTCCTCCATGATATAAGATTTTTCACAAACTCTTTATTCCTTATTGTTGTTAAGTGCCGTCAAGTCAGTTCTAACTTATAGTGACCCTGTATAGGATTTCCAAGGAGGTCCAAGCTTGAACTGCCGACCTGGAGGTTCCAATGGACCTTGCAGTCCAGCATATTAACCCTCAGTGCCACACTAGGACCCCGTTATTATTCTTTACAGTTGCATAATATTCCTTATAATTATTCTTTTTGATAGTTGCATGGTCTTCCAATGTATGTATGTGACACGCTATCCATTCCTCACTTGTTTATAGTTTTTTTTTTTTTTTCTTATGAATAATACTGCAGTGAACAAAGATGTGCATATGTCTCTTTGAGTCACTGCTCTTATATTTCTAAGACACCTAGGAGTGGGATTGATAGATAGTAAAGAATTTCCTTTTCTAGCATGTTGAGGAAGCACCACACTATTTACCATACTGGTTGTGCCATTTTATAATCCCACCAGCAATGTGTAAGGGTTTCAGGTCACCCATAACCTTGTCAGCATTTATTTTCTGTTTTCTTGATCGTTGCCAGTTTATTGTAGTTTAGATTTGTAGCTCGCCAATGTGAAAGACTTTCTCTCTCATACTTCAGACATCGTATCAGGAGGGACCAATCCCTGCAGAAAGACATCATGCTTGGTAAAGTGGAAGGTCAGTGAAAAAGAAGAAACCCCCGACGAGATGGACTGGCACAGTGGCAAGAGCAATGGGTTCAAGTATAACAATTGTAAGGATGGTGCAGGGCCGGGCAGTGTTTCATTCTATTGTGCATAATGTTACTGAGTCGGTACCAACTCAATAGCATCTAACAGCAACAAAAACAACAATGTGAGTCCTGGTTTCATGTTGTAAGATGAGCAATGGACTGCTAACTGCAAACTCAGTGGTTCAAACCCACCAGTTGCTCCTCAGAAATCCTATAAGGGTCACTATGAGTCGGAACGAATGCCATGGCACTTAATAACAACAACAACATTATATATATATCATTAGAGTCCTGGTGTGGCACTGTGGGCTAATGTGCTAGACTGCAAAGTTGATTTGAACTGCAAGATGGATAGGTCAAGTTCACCAGCTACTCCTTGCAAACCCTATATAGGGCCGCTATGGGTCAGAACCATCTTGACAGCAATTAACAACAACAACAGCATTTGTATTTATATTTATATATGCTGTTGTTAAATGCCACCAGGTTGGTTCTGACTCAT
>NW_006408813.1:131576-142647 GCF_000296735.1 Chrysochloris asiatica | reverse complement strand
TATATAGTGGAATATATATATGTATATATATATAGTGCAGGATAATGCACTAAACCACAAGGTTGGTTTGAACTGGAAGGTCAGTAGTTCAAACCCACCAAGCCATTCCTCAGAAACCCTAGATAGGGTCGTTACAAGTCAGAACCTACTCAATGTCACTTAACAACAACAACAATATATAATGTAATATACATACAGGAGCATGGTGGCTCCATATGATAAGAACTAGTCTGTAATCTACAAGGTCAACAGTTTGAGCCTACCAGCCACTCCACTGGGGAAAGATTTGAAGCCCCAGAAACCCTATACAAGGTTGCTATGAGTTAGAAACACATAACAGCACTTAACAACAGCAATAATATCATGATATTATTGGGATATAATGGGATAATATATATATATATATATTATCCCATTAGTTTCTAGCTAGATAATCGGGGAGTGAACAAAGAAGGCCTGTGAGAATGTCTAGTTAAGGGTTTAGTTTGGACTCAAGACAGAATAGAAAAATAGAGGCTGAGGGTTTCAGCTCAATTGCAGCTCCTGGAAGTCAACATGTGTACCTTCATTGCTGAGGCCTGAAGTTAGAATTTCATAGTTGGTTTAAACTATCATCAGGTAAACAGTATCTGATCCCTTCCCTTGAGTCTTATTTTTCTGGAAGGTTGATAGTCATCTCATGAAGGAAAGATCTAGCTCATGTTACTTCTATCCTCATTAGATGTCTTTATAAACCAGATAATTAATGTATTATTTTAGGAAAAAAAGATTTAAAAAAATCTGAACTGTCCCTGCTAGCTTTAAAGCCAAATATTCCAACAGAAGAGAGATCACAAAATCTAAAGGTGGTTTGGTGAGGATGGTGTCCTGAATGAGGGAGGACATGGAATGGCCATCCACACGTTGACAAATGAATGCCTCTTCTTTTATCCCAAATGTCCTCTCTACTCCGAATTCCCTCAAATCAAGGGTCTGTAGTGACAGTGTCATCTCCCTGGATATTGTTGGAAACCCTGACAAGGGCCAACACCAGTTCTCTTTGTTTGTGAACCTTGCCATGACTGTCCTTTGCTTGGTACTTGTCACAATATCATTCTTGTGCATTTTAATTGATTTGAAGACACTGTATAGCTTCCAAGTTGATAGCTTATTTTACACTGAATGCATTTAAGGTTGGCAGCTTCCTAGGAAGACACTTTAATCTTGTTAGTAGTATGTCTCCCTGCTGGATGGTAACTTCAGGGAAGGTTTCCAATAGCCAGCTGCTTCCAATCACAGGCAAATTTAAAACAGAACATACTCCTTTTCAGACCTTTTTCTCTTTTACTCTTTAATGCCTACCTTGGTTCATCTTTGCTACTTTCATCCTCCTGCAGACTGCTCATGAACCCACTAAATGCACTGTTGTTGTTAAGTGCCGTTGAGTCAGTTCCGACCCATAGCAACCCTGTATAGGGTTTCCAAGGAGCAGTTGGTGAGCCTGAACCGCCGACCTTGCAGCTCAAATGACTTTGCAGTCTGACGCATTAGCCCACAGTGCCACACCAGGACTCCTGCATATAACAGGCATCTATTGCTCACGACGTGCATTTCTTCATGAAATTCAGTTTGCATATTTCATTCAATATCAAGGTTGAAAAATGCAAAATGAATTTTAAATATTCTAGTGAATCTTTACTGGACAAATTGCACTGGGAAAACCTTTCTGTGGTTTGATGTATATCAACAACAAATAGCAGGTTCATTAGCAATGGCCTCATACAATGCCTTCATTCTACACTTAATGAAAATATCCATAAAAGTTACACTCCTTTCCAAAAGCCAGTTCAGCTACAGTATAGGTCAAACAAAAAGGCATCTAGAATGGTTCAAATAATTGATATCTAAATCTATCTGGGCACCACTAGTCTGTTAGTTTGTTGTACTGTGGTGGCTTCAGTGTTGCTGAAGGTGAGGAAAATTAAAACAAGTCCACAAGATCCCAAATATGACCTTGAACATATACCAATTGAATTCAGAGATTATCTGAAGAATAGAGTTGATGTATTAGACACTAAAGACTGAAGATCAGAGAATTGTGGGATGACATCAAGACCATCATACAGGAAGAAAGCAAAAAGTCATTAAGAAGACAAGAAAGAAGAAAAAGACCAAAATAGATGTCAGAAGAGACTCTGAAACTTGCTATCCAGCATAGAGATGCTAAAGCAAATGGAAGAAGTGAGGAGGTACAAGAGCTGAACAGAAAAATTTTAAAGGTCAACTCGAGAAGAAAAGTCAAATATTATAATGAAATGTGCAAAGACCTGGACTTAGAGAACCAAAAGGGAAGGATATGCTGAGCATTTCTTAAGCTGAAAGAACTGAAGAAAAAATTAAAGCCTTGACTTGCGGTATTGAAGGATTCTATGGGCAAAATACTGAATTATGCAGCAAGCATCAAGAGAAGATGGAAGGAATGCACAGAGTTACTGACCAGAAAGAAATGGTCGATGTTCAACCGTTTGTAGAAGTAGCAACTGATCAAGAGCCAATGATCCTGAAAGAAGTATTACAAGGTGCACTGAGGCATTGGAAAAAAACAAGGCATCAGAATTGATGGAATACAAATTGAAATCTTCCAAGAAACTGATGTGGCACTGGAAGCACTCATCTATGCCAAGAAATTGGGAAGAAAACTACCTGGCAAACTGACTGGAAGAGACCCATAATTGTGCCCATTCCAAAGAGAGGTGATCCAACGGGAATGTGGAAATCATTGGACAGTATATTGATATCCCATGCAAGCAAAGTTTTATTAAATATAATACAAAAATGGCTACAACCATATATTGACAGAGAATTTCCAGAGGCTCAAGCTGGACTCAGAAAAGGACATGGAACAAGGGTATCATTGCTGATGTCAGATGGATCTTGGCTGAAAGCAGCGAATACCAGCAAGATGTTTACTTGTGCTTTATTGATTACATGAAGGCTCTTAATTGTGTGGATCACGACAAGCAATGGACAACACTGCGAAGTATGAGTGTCCTGGAACACTTAATTGTGCTCATGAGGAACCTGTGCCTAGACCAAGAGGCAAATGTTCAAACAGAACAAGGGAAGGGAATGCCGAATGGTTTTAAATTAGGAAAGGTGCATGCCAGGGTCGTATTCTTTCACCATGTCTATTCAATCTGTGTGCTGAGCAAATAATCCGAGAAACTGGATTCTATGAAGAAACATGTGGCATCAGGATTGGAGGAAGATTTGTTAACAGCCAGCGATATGTTGATGATACAACCTTTCTTGCTGAAAACGAAGAGAATTTAAAATACTTATGGATGAAGATTTGGGTTGCACTTCAATATAAAATTCAAAAATCCTCACCAGTGGACCAATAAATAGCATCAAGGTAAATGGAGAAAAGATTGAAGTTGTCAAAGACTTCATTTTGCTCCAATCAACCTTCAACACTCATGGGAGCAGCAGTCAAGAATCAAATGGTGTATTGCATTAGGCAAATATGCTTCAGAAGACCTCCTTTGAAGTGTTGAACAGCAAAGATTGAATTATGCAGCAGTTCTCTGTTTGAGGACCTGACCCAAGCCATGGTATTTTCAATAACGTCACATGCATGTGAAAGTTGAACAGGGAATAAGGAAGACTGTAGAACTGATGCATTTGAGTTATGGTGTTGGAGGAGAATATTGAAAGTACCATGGACTGCCAAAAGAACACAGATGTGTGTTGGAAGAAATACAGTCAGAGTGCTCCTTGGAAGCCAGGATGACCAGATTTCATCGCTCAGAATTCGGACATATTATCAGGAGGGAGCAGTCACAGGAGAAGGACATCATGTTTGGTAAAGTGGAGCGCTGGAGACGAAGAGGAAGACTGCCAATGAGATGGATTGGCACAGTGGCAGCAGCAATGGGCTCAGGCGTAGCAATGGTTGGTTGTGAGATTGGCCCAGGACTGGGCAGTGTTTCATTGTGTTATACATAGGAGCACTGTGAGTCTGTACCAACTCGATAGTACCTAACAACAACAACAGCATGTCTTAAAAAATAAGGCACAATAAAAACAGTGACTTATGAGAGGATCTGCTGAGTCCGTTAAATTCAAGGCAGAGAAGTCAGTTTAGAAGGCTACAGTGACTCTTTCTGAGGATTCCAAAGGAGTATCTTGATAAAAGAACACAAAATACTCATGGGGGCTTATTATGAAGATGTTTTAAGAAAATTGAAACTTGCATTGGTGAGGAAAAGGCCAAGAAAGTTTCACCAAGGAATTTCTCCCATTGCAACAATGTATCTCCTTACTCATGGAGATAGTTAGGGCTATCCTATGAGAATTTTGTTGGTAAACCTTACTCCATTTACTTACAGCCCTGATAATGCTCCTTCAGAATTTCTTTTTGTTCCAAGAACTCCAAGACCATTTCAAAGGAATACAATTTGAATTCCTCAAAGATGCCAAACTGCCATTTGGACATGGTGTAAATTGAAGAGTACAGAATTCTCTAGGGAGGGGTTAGAAAAATGGAACCACTGACCTCAGAAGCATATAGACTTAGATGGAAGATATGTTGAGACATAATAGCTTCACATTTTTATCTTTTTGTTTAGTAAGGGTTTCTCTGATGTTGTAGCAATACCTTTTGACTTATCCTTGGGGTGCCACTGTAGGATGAGCACTGGACTTCAAACCACAAAGTTGGTGGTTCAAACCCACCATTTGTTCCTCAGAAACTCTATACAGGGTTGCTATGAGTGAGAATCAACTCGACAGCACTTAACAACATCGACAACGTATATCACATATCTTTTTGTTGTTTGGAAGCACATATGCACACAGTTGCATCATGGAGCAACCAGAAACTAAGAACATCTGCACAGGCCCTATGGAACTTTGCACAGATCAAGTATTTTAGAAGAATGAGTAAAAGCTATATCGTAAAGTACTGTGGAGTCAGTTCCGACTCATAGTGACCCTGCACAAGGTTTCCGAGGCTGCAAATCTTTATGGGAGCAGAATGCCTCATCTTTCTCCCGCAGAACCGCTGGTAGTTTCAAACTGCTGACCTTGCAGTTGGCAACCCAACTCGTAACCACTACATTACCAGAGTCCTTATATAAGTTATATAAGGGGAGCAAAAGTAACCACATTGTTTCAGGTTGTTCAAGGTTTATAGAAAGAATCTTTGTTAACACGGATTTTTGTAATGAATCATCCAGGTTGTATGTGCTAAATGCCACAATCACTGATTTCACAGAAATCAATGAATTGAGGCAACACATCGTTTTCTCTAACTGAAAGGGAGAAAAGGCTGTACTTTTTAACATGGTTATTTTCATCCTGTGTTTTGTTAGTGACTCTGTAAGAGAAGCCTTCTTGGTGCCAGCAGAGGGAGCACAAAGACAAGTTGCAGGAGAATGAGGGGCTTTGAGAGGTAGGGGGTGCTTAAGAATGTACCTCATGGAAAGAAAGGCAGCAACAGAAATAATTGCAGAAAAAATTGCAGAGATGACATAAATGAAGCCAAGTTTGGGAATCTATTAAAAGGGTCATTTGTCAACACCCACGTTTATCCCTCCCACTGCCTTCCATCTGCTGATTAAAATGAATTCAACAAGGTAATATTACCATCGTTTTCCAGCCGAATAGAAGTAGTAGCTAAGCAATTTTAGAAACTTTCTATTTGATTATTCTAACCATTGCTCCAGAATTTGTTCTTTATCTTAAAATTTAGCTCTTACAGGATCCAATTATGTAATTATAAATTAATCTGAAGTCAGTTTTACCACACAATGATTCATCACCCATCTTGTAAAGCACATGAACCTTTATTTTAAAAAGTTTTCCTGAGCATACAATTTCACATAAGCAAAATTTAAACAAACTCTATGGCTACATGTAAGGAACTCTGGTAGCATAGTGGTTACCAGTCAGTCTGCCAGCCTCAAGGTCAGCAGTTCGAAACTACCAGTGGTTCCACGGGAGAAAGATGAGGTTTTCTGCTCCTGTAAAGATTTACAGTCTCGGAAACCCTGTACAGAGTCACTATGAGTCAGAACCGACTCCACGACACTTAACAACAATGGCTATACGTACATGGAGTCCAAATCTAAACTATTGTTTTGTGAACAGTTTGGCTTCCTACCTATACTCATGCATTAACTGATATACCATATATTTACTGGGAACCAATAATGTGCTGGTGTGGTGTTGTAAGATAAGCACTGAACTGCTAATAGCAAGATCCGTGGTTCAAACCTACCCGCCACTCCTCCAAAATCCTGTGAGTTGCAACTGACTTGAAGGCACACTTAACAACAACAAATGATGTGTCAGATACAGTGTTAGGGCCTATGAACCCACCAGTGGAAAAGACAGAGACTTTCCAGTCCAGTGGGGGTAACAGGAACTAGCCAATCAGACAAATATGACAATTTCAGAAAAGTACTCAGAAGAAATTAAGAGGCTAACACGAAAGAGAATGGAGAGGTGGGAATGTTTCTCTGAGGGACTATTTTTTGCACGTAAATAAGACATAAATAAGGAGGAAGCAGTCATGCAAATGTTTGGTGAACTTTTTCTTAAAGGGCTTGTGGGCCATGTGAGCTCTGCCTCACCTACTCAACTCTGCCACTGTAGCACAAATGAGATGGATTGACACAGTGGCAGCAACAACGAAATCAAAGATAAGCAATGATTGTGAGGTTGGCATAGAGCTGAGCAATGTTTTGGTTCTGTTGTGCATAGGGTCGCTAAGAGTCAATACCGACTTAATGGCACCTAAGAACAAGAACACTGTAGGGTTTCCAAGGAGAAGCTGATAGTGTTTGAACCATTGACCTTGTGCAGAGTCCAATACTGATCCTACAGCGCCACACCAGAGGAGTAAAAAGGTCCAATGTTGCTAGAGCATAATGAGCAAAGAAATAGTGATACTACCAACTTAAGTCCGACAGATCACCTTGTAAGCCATGCTAAGGAAGTTAAAGTTTATTGTAAGTTTGAGGGAGTACCATAGGAAGATTTTAAGTAGGGGAATAACATAATCTGATGTAAAACAAAACAAAACAAAACAAAAACAACCTCTGGCTTCTGGATTATAAGGAGGAAGAGTAGAAGATGCAAGAGTAGTACTTACTAGCTCGTCTTGGCAAGTGAAGATGAACAGCAGTGAATGAATTTAACAGGGGTTTTGAAGGTAGACTCAACAGGAATTGCCGATAGAGGAAAAAAGGGGAAAGGATGCAAAAATGGCCTGGGGGCCACATCTGTCATTCCTCTGGCTTCACAGACGGGAAGGAGAATCAAACTCAAAATCAGCCAAAACCAATTCCTATGAAGTGGAGATCACACCTACCTCCACCCTACAACCTTCTTTGCTCTCTTCTGACACCAACCACCCTCCCACAGCATTTTCTGTTTCATATTTGGGTCTGATAATTTGCTATCCTGGCCACACAGAACTCATAGACAATACTCATGATTATGGGGCTTTATTAAAGAAGTGAACAGAAACAAATCAGGAGGAAGCAGTCCTCCAATCAGGTCTCTTCTCTGCCATACTACAGGCACATCTCACTCTTTCTTGTCTTGGCCCTTCAGCCATGTGACCCCTGCTTGGGAAAGTGTTACCAAGCTCCTTTAGGGCTGTTGGTAAATGCTCAAAGGACACATTATATAAACCTGCCTCCTACCCATATGTACTCAACTTTACTCGGCCCATGAACCAGGAAGTCCACAGCTGCTCTGTCTGCTATCACTGCTTTTCCAGGTCAGGATCTCACGCTCTTCTTTCTTGATGGTCTTGGGATCCTCTATTCCTACTTCTGAAATGGCTCCTTTTAAACCTAGTAGGATGGCAAAACTAACTAATGCCCAAGTTAGAGTCCTGTACATGCTATTTATATGGTCCCAGTCCTGATGTGGCACTGTAGAATAAGTACTACATTGTTAATTAGAAGGTCAATGGTTCAAGCCCACAAGCTCCTCCCAAAAAACCCTATACAAGGTTGCTATGGGTCGGAACTGACTCGACGGCACTTAACAACAACAACAACAAAATCCCAGTTATTTGGTGGGTGTTATGAAGACATTGGATAGAAAAGCCATATCAAAGAAATTCATGGTATCACAGAGGTTTGATCCAGTGAGTAGGTGTTGATGTCATTCATAGAGTCAAGAGAGATCAGGGGCAAAGCAGGTTTGGGGCAGGAGACAAAAATGTTTGGGACATACAAGGGGGTCCAAAAAGTTTGTGGAAAAATGGAATTAAAAGGCAATAGGACATTTTATGAACACTTTAATTACCTGTTAGACATGCAAACAGGCAGCTGGAAATGGAAGACTGGAGTCTAAAGCACAAGTCAATTGAAAAGATATAGCTTTGGAAGTCATTAGTAAATAGAGAATATTAAATCTATATCATTGCATGAGCTCATCTCGGGAAAATATGTCAGCTAGAGATGAGAGGTTCTGGTGTGGCGCTGCAGGATAATATAAGGCACATCAAACCAACTCCATGGCATTTAACAACAACAATAAGAAAATAGAAGGAGGACGACTACCAAGTCCAGCGGTCCTCAATATTTGTAGGCTGAACAGAGGAGAAGCAGCAACGGAGAGTAAAAAGCAGTGGCAACTCAGGTAGGAGGGGAAACCCATAGAGTGGGGTTTTCCTGGAAGTTAACTGGAAAATATTTTAAGGAGTGGTCAGTCTGTTCCAATTAGCAAGCAGGAAACTTGAAACTGTAAGGTAGGGAGTCAGCAAAAACAAATGGAAAACCCTCAATTAGATGGATTGACACGGTGTTTACAACAATGGGCTCAAACAAAGGAATGATTGTGAGGATGGAAGAGGACTGGACCGTGTTAAGGTCTGTTATACGTAGGGTTGCTGTGAGTTGGAACCAGCTCAACGACACCTAACAACGATTATTTTCATATCCATACCTTTTATGGATTAAATTTTGCCTTCCCCCCTTAAATATGCTAAGTCCGAACTCCTCTACCTGTGAATTTCACCTTGTTAAGAAATAGGTCCTTTATTTGAACATGTGATCAGTTAAGTTAATGAGGTCATATCAAGTAGGATGGATCCTTCCTTATCCCTTCTGAGTATTGTTGTTAAGTGCCTTCTGGTCTGTTCTTATATAAGGTTTACAGGTGAATCTGAACCACTGACCAGTGGTTACGAGTCCAGTGTTTATCCTACAGTGCTAAACCAAGACTTTCTTCTGAGTAGCATCTTATAAAAGGGGAGAAAAGACAGAGAATTACACAGGGTGAAGACCTATGCCACAAGAAGATACATCTGTAAGACAAGGAATACCAAAGATGTCTGGGCTACCAGAAGCTGAAAGAAATAAGGCTTTTCCCCTCGAGTCAACAGAGAGAGTAGATAGCCTTGAATTTGAACTTAGAGCTTTCAAAGTAAATTTGCATTATACATTTTTGTTCTTTACTGTCACTCACTTTGTGATATTTTGTAATGACAGCCCTAGGAAATTAATACAGTATCCCAATAACAATGTGTGTTCTTAATTTGCGTATGCCTAGTTGATTTCTGTTCTTGTTCCACCTTACCTAGCTCACTTATCATTTTTCTATTATATCTGCCTTGTAATAAAATTATACAAAGTCTTATTTCAAAACTTAAGTGCTGGAATATTTGATGTCTGAATCTCTTGAATAAATGAAAAGAGGGGATAGGAGACCACAGAAGGCATCAGCAAGATATTTGGCAGGAAAGCACTATTCTGGGTGTAGGAAGAGAAATAACAACTATGACAGTCCTGTTCTTTTCCTGGCATCAGGAGATGTTTCTGACAAAGGTCAAGAGCTGTGGCTGTCTGTGAGAATCCTAGCCTCAGTGTCTTGACTGTTACTACTGAAACTATGGTAATTGACATTTGCCTTTGCCTCTAAATTAAATGGAGTCACCAAGTCTGAGAAAATCAGGCCATCTAGAGCCCAACAGATATAATAAAATAGAAAAACTAGGCAAATGCTACAGATGTTTGCAAAAGTTAACATTTCTGAGAGGGACTAAATCAAACAATTTGAAAAAACAGTTTTTTGGACCATTAAGGGAATGCACCAATGAACCATGCCTTACAAGAACACATGCCTTGTAAGGTATGCTTCTGGCTCATACTTCTTAATTTTGTACGCAAGGTTCTTCATGAGCAGGCCCCCCTACCTCCCACCAATTACTTCCTCATATGCACCTTTATTCCAGTCATCTCAGACCTATTATAGTCTCATGATTGTACCATTTGTACTGTGTAATTCTTGGCCCTTTGTTGTTGTTGTAGCTAGGTGCCATCGAGTCCCTACTGACTCATAGCAACCCAGTGTACAACAGAACAAAATACTGTCTGGTTCGCAGCACCAACCTCAATTGATGCTACACTCGATCCCATTGCTGCCATTGCCAATCCATCTTTTTGGGGGGTCATCTTCTTTTTCACTGACCCTCTACTTTATGAAGCATGATATCCTTCTTTATGAACTGGTCCCAAAGTATGAGAGACAAAGTCTGGCCATTCTGGCTTCTAAGAAGCATTCTGGATGTACTTCTTACAGCACAGATTTATTTGTTTGTTCTTTTGGCAATTCATGGTATTTTTAATATTCTCTTCCAACACCATATCTCAAATGCTTCAATTCTTCTACAGTCTTTCATATTCCTTGTCCAACTTTCACATGCATAAGAGGCTATAGAAAATACCATATTTTGGGTCAGGCACATCTTAGTCCTCAAACTGACATCTTTGCTCCTGAACACTTTAAAGAGGTCTTATGCAGCAGATTTGCCTAATGCAATACGTCATTTGGTTTCTTGATTGCTGCTTCCATGAGTATTGATGGTTGATCCAAGCAAAGTGAAGTCTTTGACAACTTCAAGTTTATCTCTAATTATCTTGATGTTATTTATTGGTCCAGTGGTTTTCTTTATAATGAGGTGCAACGCATACTAAAGGCTATGGTCTTTGATCTTCATTAGTAAGTATTTTAAGACCTCTACACTTTTAGCAAGCAAGATTGTATCATCTGCATAACACAGATTGTT
>NW_006408813.1:125917-130171 GCF_000296735.1 Chrysochloris asiatica | reverse complement strand
AAGTTTCAGAGTCTCTTCTGGCATCAATTTTGGTCTTTTCCTTCTTTCTTCTCTTCTTAATGACCTTTTGCTTTCTTCATCTATGATGTTCTTGACATCATCTCTCAGTGCATCTGGTTTTTGGTCATTAGTGTCAAATGCATCAAATCTGTTCTTCAGATGATCTCTAAATTCAGGTGGGATATGTTCAAAGTCATATTTGGCTCTAATATATTTGTTTTCATTTTCTTCATCTTCAGCCTGAACTTGCATATGAGCAATTGATGGTCTGCTGCACAGTCTGTCCCTGGCCTTGTTTTGGCTGATGATTTGGAGCTTTCCCACGGTCTCTTTCCAAAGCATTGTCAGTTTGATTTCTGTGTATTCCATCTGCTGAAGTTCATGTGTATAGTTGTCTTTTATGTTATTAAAAAAATTTTATTTGAAATTAAGAAATCATTGGCCTTGAAAAATACGACCATGGAATCTCCAGGATCATTTATATCACCAAGGCTATATATTCCAACTACAGATCCTTCCTCTTTGTTTCCAACCTTTGCATTCCAATCACTAGTAATAATCAATACATTATGATTGCATGTTTGATAAATTTCAGATTGAAGAAGTTGGTAGAGTTTGTCAATTTCATCATCACTAGCTTTAGTAGTTGATGCACAAATTTGAACTGTGGTATTAACTGGTCTTCCTTGTAGGCATATTGATATTATCCTATCATAGACAGTGGTGTATTTTAAAATAGATCTTGAAGTATTCTTTTTGATGATGAATATGATGCCATTCCTTTTCAATTTGTTATGCCTGGCATAGTAAACCATGTGGTACTCAGATTCAAAATGATCATTATAAATCCATTTCAGCTCACTAATGCCTAGGATATCAATGTGTATGCATTCTATTTCAGTTTTGACAACTATGAATTTTTCTAGATTCATAGTTCATACATTCCATGTTTTAATTATTAATGAATATTTATAACTGCTTTAGTACATCCTAATTTGTGTTGCTGGAATGGCTGTCTCTCCCATCACCCCCACTTCACTCCATTAATAAACAAAACTGACTGCCATAGAGTTAATTCCTACTTATTTTAATTTAGCTATATCCTGTTTGTCTTTCAAAGCTCAGCTAATACTGAACAACTTCTTCCAGGAAGCTTCTGTTGAAAATACCTAGAGCCAGCGCTCCTTTTATGGAGTCCCATGTCCCAAATTCATGATTCACAATACTTGTTATGTTTCTAAACAGTTATATCCTTGAAGGCAAAGTTATATCTTATAACTCTTTATATTACCAGAGCCTAAAAGAAGCTTGGATCAGAGTTGGTTGGTTATGCGCTGTAGAATCAGTTCCGACTCATAGCGACCCTGTATAGGGTTTCTGAGACTGTAAACCTTCACGGGAGCAGAAGGCCTCATCTTTCTCCCGCAAAACAGCTGGCAGTTTCGAACTACTGACCTTGAGATTCGAAGCCCGATTCGTAACCACTATGCTACCAGAGTTCCTTTGGATCAAAGTAGCTACTCAAGAATTTTATAAAGTTTATTGGTTTGATTCCGTAACTTGTTTAGATTCCATGACATTCTCTGATTTGTTATTGATCTGTGTTGATTGCTGGATATAATTTATCCAGAAAAAGTTCTCCGGCATTAACATCTTAGTTTTTCCCTTATGGCCAACTCTTTTCCCACATCATGCTTTTTTGTTTGTTTTAAACTTTTCTATCGAGAAATAATTCACACAATACAAAATTCACCCTTTGAAAATTTACAATGTAGCAATTTTTAGTGCACATATACCTTGATTTCTCCCCTCTTCCCTCCCATCCCTAGTAACAATCAAAGAATGCTTTTTGTAGTATGAAAACTTCTCTTGGAGTGGAATTTCTGCATCATGCGGTGACTGTATGTTTGACTTTTTAGAGGAACTCCCAAACTGTTTTCCACAGCAGCTGCACCATTAAACTAGCCTGCCAGCAATGTATGAGGGTTCCAATTTCTCCATATTCTTGCCAAAACTTGGTATTTTCCTTTCTTTCTAATTATTACCATGTGAAGGAGTCCTGGTGTAGCGCTGTGGGGTAATGCTCCAGACTGCAAAGTCATTTCAACTGCAAGGTCGGTGGTTCAAGTTTACCAGCTGCTCCTATACAGGGTCATTATGGCTCAGAACCAACTCGACGGCACTTAACAACACCAACAACAACAGTGTATGTGAGGGGTCCTGGTATGGGGCTGTAGGATAAGCACTCCATAAGGTCTGTTTGAACCACAAGGTCGGTGGCTCAGACTCACCAGCTGCTCCTCCGGAAACCCTATACAGGGTCACTATGAGTCTAAACGACTAGATGGCATTAACAACAACAACAGTGTATGTGAAGGGGATGCTCAATGTGGTTTTGATCAGCATATTTCTAATAACAAATAATTTTCAGCATCTTTTCATGTGTTTAACGGCTATATACCTTCTTTGGAGAAATGCGTATTAAAATTATTTGTGAATTTAAAAATTGGTTTGTTTATCTTTTTATGGTTGAATGGTTGGAGCCCTTTATGTATTCTGGATACAATTCTGTCATCAGATATGTGCTTTGACAATTGTGCTCCCATTATATGAGTTTTCTTTTAATTTTATTAATAGTATTATGGTACCTTGAATCTACTGGATATGGCTTTTCTACACAATGTCTTCTCAATTCCCACCAAGTGATTGAGTGGGACCATAAAAGGAGCTCTGGTAGCGTAGTGGTTACAAATCGGGCTGTGAACTGCAAGGTCAGAAGTTCGAAACTACCAGCTGTTCCGTGGGAGAAAGATGAGGCGTTCTGCTCCCGTAAAGATTTACAACCTCGGAAACCCTGTGCAGGGTCGCTATGAGTCGGAACCGACTCCACGGCACTTAACAACAACAACAACATGGTACCTTGAATCTATTGGATATGGCGTCTCTACACAATGTCTTCTCAATTCCCACCAAGTGATTGAGTGGGACCGTGTAAACTAGGTATATAGGACTCTAAGACTGAGATTGGTTAGTTTTGCCCTCCGGCTAGGTTTAAAAGGGGCCATCTCAGAAGCAGGAATGTTAAAAACCAGAACCATCGAGAAGGAAGAGCATGAGTGGAGTGTGAGATTCCTACCTAGACAAACAGTGAAGGCACAGAAGATAGCAGAAGCAGTGTCGTGGAGAGACAGAGTAGCTGTGTGCTCTAGGCCCATGGACTGAGGCATAGGCCAAGAAGCCACAAAGCTGAGAGGCCTAAGACAAGAGTGAGGTGTGCCTGCAGCATAGCAGACAAGAGGTGTTCCTGACTGGAGGATTGCTGCGTCCTGAGTTGGTTTAGATCCTGAATTGTACCCTGCTCACTTCCCTAATAAACCCCATAGTCATGAGTATTGTTATGAGTTCTGTGTGGCCATTGTAATGGGTTATATAACTCAGATGTGAAGCGGAGACCACTGTGGGGGAAATGGTTGGTATCAGAATAGGGTAATGAAGGTTGTAGGGTGGAAGCATGTCTGACCTCTGCTATCACAGGAATCAACCTTGGGCTGATTTTCAGGTTGATTTGTCCCTCTTTGTGAAACAAGGGGACATCAGACATGGCTCCCACAGGGTTTTTGCAAGTATCCACCGAAGCACAATAAATGATTTTGAGGAAGTCCAGTTTATCGATATTTATTTTTCCATGTGCTCTTTCAGTGTCATATCTAAAATGCCATTGCCTAATTCAAGGTCATGAATATTTAGCCCTATGTTTCCTTCTAACCATTTTAGATTTTTGCTCTTACATTTAGATATCTGATCCTATTTTGAGTTATTTTTTATATGTACTACAGTTTCAAATAATTTCCTTTGCATGTGCATATTGAGTTATCCCAGAAATATGTGTTGAAATACTATTCTTTTCCTATTCTGCCTCAGCAATGTTCTCCGTGGGCAGCCTCCAGCCCAGGAAAAAGAATAGTAGGGGTATTGTTGTTTTTATTAAGTGCCGTTGAGTCATTTTCAACACATTTCGACCCTGTATAGAGTTTCTGAGGAGTGGCTGGCAGGTATGAACCACACCAACTTTATAGTTAGAAGTCCAATGCTTATCCAACAGTGCCACAGCAGTACTCAGAGCCTGGTTATTTCCACCCATCCTAGGACTCCTCTAATGGGCAATTTTTGCTCTTGGGTTGGTTGGGTTAGGTGAGACATCATTAGCTATGAATTGAAGTCTGAGAGTTTCCCTGTCCAATCCTTTTTTTTTTT
>NW_006408813.1:117814-123892 GCF_000296735.1 Chrysochloris asiatica | reverse complement strand
GGAACAGCTGGTAGTTTCAAACTGCTGACCTTGTGGTTCACAGCCCAATTCGTAACCACTACGTTACCAGAACTCCTTATCTGAAATGGTCTGGTATTGGCCATTTTGAATCTGACAAACCACATGGTTTACTATGCCTTTCACAGGTATATCAGCATTATGGTCTGAAAGATTTTCTTGCTCACTTCTACTTCTTCCTTCTTTTATCTTTCACAGGAAGTACCTCCAATAAACCTTTGCACTCCTAGCTCTGTTTCAAAATTTACTTTCTAGAGAAGCCAATTGATGTACAACCAAAGCCATATTCTCATGTTGGGCAAAGAAGATGAAATAATGAAAGGACTCAGGGAAAAGCAGTCTTTTAAAATTGATTCTCTTTGTAGTTTGATGCAGTCCCAGCCTGGATGGTGCTTTTATAGATAATAAAGATCAATTTAGTTATGCCATAGTTTTAAAGGTAATAGAACATAAGTATAAATAGAGATTTTTCAGTGTCAACTTACTGCTAAGCAACAAACCTAGACCAGATTCTAACATAAATAAATTGCACAAGTTACTGTATTGTTACTGTTTTGTGCTGCAGAGTTGGTTCCAACTCATAGCAAACCTGTATAGCGTTTCTGAGAGCAGCTGGTGAGTCTGAACTACTGACTGGTCGTGTGATTAGCAGTTCAGTGCTTGCCCTACAGCACCACACCAAGGCTCACAAGTTACTCTTTGTTACTGTTGTATGCCGTTGAGTCAGTTCTGACTCATAATGACCCTATAGAGGGTTTCCAAGAGCAGTTAGTGAGTTTGAACTCCCAACCTTGTGGTTATCAGTTCAGTGCTTATCTTGCAGTGCCACGCCACAGTTCAAGTTACTCTAGAAGACATATATTCTATAAGCAAATAACCAGTATAATTTAAATCTACAAATCCAACATCTGGCATCCAAACAACTAGATGAAAAGTGAAAGAAAGAAAGAAAAAAAAAAAGATGCTCATCTAGATATTTGATGTAATACAGGCCAACAAAAAGTTCAGTGCAGAACTGAGATGACCATGCTATTATTTGGGGCCCTAAATGCTATCATCTGGGACATAAAATGAATTGAAATATTGGGCTTCAGGAACAGTACTTCAGAAAAGTACCTTTTGCTATTGTTGTTAGGTGCTGAGAAGTTGGTTCCAACTTACAGCAACTCCTATGCACCATCCTCACAATAGTGGCATTGTTGCTGCCACTATGTCAATCCATCTCATTGGGGGATGGGTCTTCATATATTTTGCTGATCTTCCACTTTACCAAGCATGAGTGCCTTCTCCAGAGACTAGTCCTTCCTGACAACATGCCCAAGGTACTAGAGACGAAGTCTTGCCTTCCGACCTTCTACGGTGCATTCTGGCTGTACTTCTTATAACAAAGATTTGTTTGTTGTTTAGGCCTTCCATAGTGCTTTCAATATTCTTCACCAACATCATAATTCAAATGCATTGATTTTTCTCTGGTCTTACTTATTCATTATCTAACTTTCACATGCATTCGAGATGATTGAAAATAACACAGCTTGGGTCAGGCACACCTTAGTCTTCAAAGTGACATCCTTGCTCTTTAACACCTGAAGGAGGTCTTTTGTAGTAGAATTGTCTAATGCAATATGTTCTTTGATTTCTTGACTGCTGCTTCCATGAATGTTAATTGTGGATCCAAGCAAAAAGAAGTCTTGACAACTTCAATATTTTCTTCATTTATCGTAATGTTATTTATTGGTCCCGTTGTGAGGATTTTTGTTTTCTTTACATTGATATGACATCCATATTGAAGTCTTTACATTTTTTTTTTATCTCCAATAATAAATATTTCAAGGAGCTCTGGTAGCAAAATGGTTACAAATATATAAGGCTGCTAACCTCAAGGTCAGCAGTTTGAAACCACCAGCTTTTCCACAGGAGAAAGATGAGGCTTTCTGTAATGATTTACAGCCTCAGAAACCATATACAGGGTCACTATGAGTCAGAGCTGACTCCACAGCACACAACCACCAATAAATATTGCAGATCCTCTTTGCTTCCAGAAAACAAGGTTGAATCAGCTGCATATCACAGGTTATTAAAGAGTCTTCCTCCAATCCTGATCACATGTTTCTTCTTCATATAATTCAGCTTCTCAGATTATTTGCTCAGCATACAGATTGAATAGTATGGTGAAAGGATACAACCCTGGCACACACCTTTCTGATTTTAAACCATTCAGTATGTCCTTGTTCTAATGGAACTACTGCCTATGTACAGGTTCCTCATAAACACAACTAAGTTTCTGAAATACCCATTCTTTGCAACGTTATCCATAGTTTGTTATGATCCACACAGTCAAATGCCTTTGCATAGTCAATAAGGAAAAAAAATTAACATATTTCTGGTATTCTCTGCTTTCAGCCAAGATCCACTTGACCTAAGCAGTTATGTCCCTAGTCCACATCCTCTTCTGAATACAGCTTGAATTTCTGGCAGCTCCCTGTCAATGTACTGTTGCAACTGTTTTTGAATGATCATCAAGAGAATTTTACTTGCATGTTATGTTAATAATATTGTTCGGTGATTTCTGTATTCCATTGAGTCACCTTTGTTTGGAATGGGCACAAATATGGATTCCTTCCAATTGATTGGCCAGGCAGCTGTCTTGTAAATTTTTTGGCTTAGATGAGTGAGCCCCTCTAGAACTACTAGAACATCAAATCTGTTCTTGAGAAGGTCTCTAAATTCAGGTAAGACATATTCAAGGTTCTATTTTGGCTCTCGTGGACTTGTTCAAATTTTCTTCAGCTTCTGAATTTGCCCTGATGGTCCTAGCAGCATAGTGGGTTAAATGTTGGGCTGTTACCGCAAGGTCAGCAGTTTGAATCTATCAGCCACTCTGCGAGAGACAGATGAGATTTGCTGCTCCTGTAAAGATTTACAGCCTCATAAACCATATGAGTTGGAACTGACTCCATTCTAGTGGGAGTCTGTAGAATCAGTACTGGACTGAAAATCACAAGGCCAGCAGTTCAAACACACCAGCTGTTCCTCGGAGACCTTATGTTGTTGTTAAGTGCCATCGAGTCGGTTCTGACCCATAGTGACTGTCTAGAAGGTTTCCAAGGAGTGACAGGTGATACGGGGTCAGAACCAACTTTAACAACAACATCAACCATGACATACAACCTACAACTTGTGGTTTGTTCCACAGTCAGCACCTGGCCTTGTTTTGTCTGAAGATACTGAGCTTCTCCATCATCTTTTCCCACAGATAAAGTAAATGTGATTCTCGTGTATTACATGTGATGAGGTCCACATGCATGTGGACTGTTTATGTTGTTGAAAAAAGGTATTTGCATTGAATAAGTCATTGGTTTTGCAAAATTCACCAGGTGATTTTCAGCATTATTTCTTTCACAAAGGCCATATTTTCCAACTACCAATCCTACCTCTTTATTTCCTACTTTTGCATTCCAATCACCAGTAATTATCAATGCCTCTTGATTGCATGTTTCATCAATTTCAGATTGAAAAAGTTGGTATAATTCTTCAATTTCATCACCACTGACGTTAGGGATTTGTTTGCAATTTTGTATAATAGTGGCATTAACTGCTCTTCCTTCTAGGCATATGGATATCATCCTATCACAGACAGCATTGTATTTTTGATGATGAATGTGACATCATTCCTCTTTATTTTGTCATTCCTAGCATAGTAAAGCACATGACTGTCAGATTCAAAATGGCCAATACAAGCCCATTTCAGTTCACTAATGTCTAGGATATTGATCTTTATGTGTTCCATTTTATTTTTAAGTATTTAAATTTATCCTAGATTCATACTTCATTCATTCTACATTCTAATTATTAATGGATGTTCGCTGTTTCTTCTCATTTTGAGGTGTGTCCCATCAGCAAATGAAGGTCCCAAGAGCTTTGCTCCATTCACGTTTTATTCTTGTCAACTCTACTTTAAGGAGGCTAGTCTATTTTGAGTGCCTTCCAACCTATGGGGCTCATCTTCTGGGACTATATCAAACAATGTTCTACTGCTATTAATAAGGTTTTCAGTGCCTAACCATCAGACTTGGTCTTCCTCTTCTTTTTCTAGTCTGTATTAATCTGGAAGCTCCACTGAAACCTGTCCACCTTGGGTGACCCTTGTTGTTGCTGCTAAAGTGCCGTCGAGTCAGTTCTGACTCATAACGACCATATAAGGATTCCAAGGAGCAGCTGGTGAGTTTGAACCATTGCCTTTACAGTTCAAGCCAACTTTGAAGTTGAGTGCTTAGCCTATGACTCCACACCAGGATTCCATCGTGACCCTATTGGTATTTAAAATATCTGTGGCACAGCTTCCCACATCACAGCAACACACAAGCCAACCACAGTATGACAAACCGACAGACAAGTGGTAGGACCAAGCCAGGACTGGAAACAAAGTCTTCCTCATTAGATAGAACGTTTCCCCATAATTTTTGTGGTCACTATACTTGACACGACACACCTATCATTAGAAAGCTAAACCCCATAAAGTATATTTATCCACAATAATTCTATCCTTCCCATAAACTAACACACAACCCAACAGAAAATCTCTTTCCATCTGAACAGACAATTACTTAAGACATTATGGACTGGAAATCCATTAGAAGTTACACAAATTAGATTGTCCAACTCCAAAGCAAGCTGTTGCTAGGTGCTGTCAACTCATTTCCAACTCAAAAGTGACCCAATGTACTGAGGTAAATAGTGATGTATGCTCAACCTTGGTACAATAGGGCTCTGAGATACAGGGAATGAGGTATAGTTTAAATGGATAAAAGAGGGGAAATAATGTTAAGATGCATGGCTGTCTTTTGAATCTTGATTTCCCTTACCTATTTTTCAATTGTAAAATAGACACTTGAGGGGAGAGAAAGGAATAGCCAGAAACATCACCATAGAAAGCTTTTAGTCTGTCTTCAGCCTATAACTGATTGGAATACCTAAAATGGGGCTAGAACTTGCCCAGTAAAGGAGGCTTCCTGTGGAGCCTTTACATTGCATAAGACCATAGGTGGAATCCAGATACCCATCCATAATCTTCTGAGGTAGGAAATTTCCACTTGAAAGGACAAGCAGACCAGCCTGGAATGGCTAGAAGAACAGAAGATACTTCTTGAAAGAAAGACCAGCAGGAAAAATAAGAAATAATAATGGCAGTCTGACTACTACAAGAACAAGCAAGTTGTTCATACGGGAGCCATCAAGGCAAGTAGTCGGGTCTCTTCAAGGCAAACCCCCTTCTAAAATTGAGACTCAAGGGGAATACATGAGCAGGCATGTGGTCTTGCTGGTGACCACATTGGTCTACCACTAAAGGGAAGTGGGGGGAAAACCAGCAACGAAGTTGTGAGCTAAGTCCGACCACGTTCAATGGACACCTGTCAACCTGGATTGAGACCTGGTTGGCCAGCAGTATGGCGAGACATGAGGACTCCTAGGCCCTGGGACAGGGTCATGGCCACAGAGGACCAGAGTGGAGAGGGAAGTGTCCAGCTGATAAGAAGTGAGGGGAGATGCACAAGAACACCCATACTTGCAGACAGTACCCACTTGACGTGGCTTCATTGGCTGGATGATCAGAACTCAACTACAGGAAGAAAGAAGAGGAAAAAAAAGAGTAATCTGCTACAATTTGATGAACTTGACCTATACTTATGGATGTAGTAGCTCAAAAGAGGGAACAAATCTTTACAGCAGAATCATTCCCACCCCCTCGGTACACAGGGTTGACAGGGATGGGCAACTTAGACATTGGCCACCCAAAAGGGGGGTGGGGGCTAGCTACAAAGGCAAGAAGTGACTGGCTTACAAGCTTTCAAGAGGGAGCCTAGTTCCTGAGGGTGCGGGGGAAGGTAGAATCTCCACTGAGTGATTTCCAACCTGTCTGGATGGGGCTGGTGAAAGGAGATGGGGATAAGACTCTTGTGGTTCAACAGTGAATGATTGCTATCAGGACTGACTGTGAGAGTTGCAAATGTAAAGGTAGACGTTGTGTAACAAAAGGAAGGGAGTGGTTGATCTTGTAGTCCA
>NW_006408813.1:116904-117548 GCF_000296735.1 Chrysochloris asiatica | reverse complement strand
TGTGTGTGTCCCTCTCCAGTATATGTGAGTGGCTGTTCTCCTATGTAGAATCACTCAATTCACAATAAAAACTTTTAAAAAAAAGTGACCCAATGTACAACAGAATGAAACACTGTCCTATCCTGTGCCGTCCTCACAATAATTCCTATGTTTGAGTGCATTGTTTCAGCCATTGTGTCAATCAGTCTCATAGGAGGCAATTAAAAACACCATGCCTTGAATTAAACATCCCCTAGTTTTCAAAGTAACTTCTTCCAAAGTAAGAGAAGGCCTAAAGCCACATCATCTGGTTATGTGTTTTTGTTGTGGAAATGTAATAAAAATTTTCCTAGAGGCTCATCTGCTATGTGACGTATTCATTCCTTGATATTAAAACTCCCTAACAAATTTCAACATGAGACGTCCCGGTGATTTCTTTTTCTAGAACTTTCTGATTTTATTAACACTCTCAATTCCAGGAACCATGTTGGTCACTCAACTTCAATTTCTAAAATGTTTCATAGCCGGGCTTTCTAGTTCGAAAAAGCCCAACTATGAAACATTTTAGAAAGTAAATTTAGTAAGTGTACTTTCCTTACAAGAGCTGGCAAGATCCCAGATCCTGTAAGGAAAGTTCACTTACTAAGCTAATTTCATGGGGGGGG
>NW_006408813.1:84091-116804 GCF_000296735.1 Chrysochloris asiatica | reverse complement strand
GCACTGAGGGCAAGGGTGTGTGTAGGGGGAAGATGGCAGGTGTAATATACACAGGTGCAATTGGATCTCCTTTCCCTGAAGCACCAGGTTTGGTGGTAATTGCATCTTTTGGCAACTCAGTAGCTGGCACATTTCCCTTAGTCATTATTTCACTCATGTTCCAACAAGATATCAGGGAATACAAGGCTCTAAGAAGTGCCAAGCTACTGACCAATCTTGGCTGCAGAAAATCCAGTCACAATTGGAAGGATTTAATTTGACTCTTCTGTGTCCTCTCCCTGTCACTCCCTTTTTCACAACTTGTCTCTGAGGATTGTTTGTGTTTTAAATTTGGCAGTGCCTTGCACTGGTAGGACTCAGGTATCTTGGCAGTGTCAGATGCAGGCAAGATTGGTAATGGTTACAACTAAGCAGGACTATATGAAACCCTAGAGATTTTCTTTCTGTATCCACCTTGGATGACTAAATGCCCTTCCTAAAGAAATACACAGGTATATGCTCATACTTTAGCTATCTCTAGTGACAGAATCATGCTTAAATGAATTTCAAGGGTAGCTCACAAGGGAAAAATGTACATGTATGTTTGTGGTAGTATTATAAAAGCAACATTCATTCATTTATTAAGTACTTGCTGTGTGCCAGATACTGGGCTATGCCATGTGATCATAATGTTAATTAAAAAAGAAAAGGTCCTTGACCTCAGAGATCTTATGATCTAGTGTAGAACACAAAGAGATAAACAAGCAATTATAATACACTACACAATAATGAGACTTCTTGGATGGTGCAAAGAGTTAAGTGTTATGTTACTTACAGAAACGTTGGGGTTCAAGTCCATCCAAAGGTAGCTCAGAAGGATGACCTGGCAATTTACTTCTGAAAATCCTATGGTGCGTTCTTCTACTCTAACACAGGGGACACCATCACAGTTGAATTTGACTCAATGGCAATTGGCTTGTGCTTGGTTGTACAGTGATAAGATCTTTGGGAGTAGCTAGATAGGGAACTTCATTCAGATTTTGGCACTAAATTAAAGACTTATTAGAGGAAGTGATATATAAGCTAAGACCTAAAGAAGTTGAGAGGTGATAGAAAAGACGTACTAAACAGAGGGCATGTCATGTGCTAAAGAGATTCAGTCAGTGAGAAAATGTGGGGAAAAGTGTCACTGGGTAAGCCACTGAGAGAAGTAGGGCCAGAGCATGGTATGTGAAGCAAGAAATGGAAAGGATCTGGTGAATTAGCTCTGATTCTGAAGAAGGTAGTTAGAACTTTAACATCATAACATGTATAAGTCTATTTTCATAACCATTCTACAAGTGAGTATTCCCTATGTGTAGCACTCTGCATTAGAGACTCTGAGAGCTAGAGTGTGGCACTGTAAGATCAGCACTGAACTGCTAGCCACAAGGTTAGCAGTTCAAACTCACCAGTTGCTCCTTGGAAACCCTATCCAGGGTCACTGTGAGTCAGAATTGACTGGATGGCACTTAACAGCAGCAACAACAAAGCAAACTTTTATTGAGCACTTCACTCCATAAAGTAGGTGCTATTGTTATCCTGGAGTAGCACTGTGGGTTAATGCTCCAGACTGCAAAGCCATTTGAACTACAAGGTCGGCAGTTCACGCTCAGCAGCTGCTCCTCAAAAACCCTATACAGGGTTGCTATGGGTCAGAATCGACTCAACGGCACTCAACAACATCAACAACAACATTGGTATCCTATCTCCATTTTTCAAACGAGAAAACTGTTGATTAAATGAGTGAGAAATACAGCTGTGGTAGTTCAAGCACAGAGACAGACACAGAATTGAGAACCCACACATAAATCTATCCACCTATGGGCAGCTGATCTTTGGCAAAGGACTAAAGTCCATTACACAGGGGATGAGACAATCTCTTTAACAAATTGTTATTGCTGTTGTTCAGTGCCTTTGAGTCGTTTCTGACACATAGCGACCTGTGCACGATTTCCGAGGAGCAACTGGTGAGCTTGAACCACTGACCGTGTGGTTGACACCGACTTTACAGTTCAGCACATTAACCCACAGCGCCACACCAGGACTCCCAGAAGAAAGGCAGTGCTGGCAAAAGTGGCTGTCTACCTGTAGAAAACTGAAATAGGACTTATACCTCACACCATGCACAGAAAGTAACTTACAGGATCTAAGAACTAATTATAAAAACAAAGTTCAGAAGGCAGGAAGGGGCAGGAAAGAAGGATGAATAGAACCAAGGAACTCAGGGAGGGAGGGAGAAGAGTGCTGTTATACTGAGGAGAGTTGCAATTAAGGTCAGGAAATAGAATTTGTATAAATGGTTGTATGTGAAACTAATATAAGCTGCAACTTTCATTCAACCCATAATACAATGTTTTTTAAACTATTTGAAAGACACAGAGGTACATAGAACAGTGACTGCATCATCTTCTACCAATGTGAAAAGAGCAATATTGTGATATCTTTAGCTCAAATATTTGTTTTTTAGAGAAATAGTCAACATTTCTATCTGCGTACTCTTTTCTTCCATTTTATTCATTACCAGCTAAAATAAGTATAATCAGGCTTTTTGTGTGTGTGTCCCTCTCCAGTATATGTGAGTGGCTTAATTTTTTTTTTTTTAATTATACATGAATACTATGCTGGAGATCACATGGTAGAATTTTGTAAGAGCAATGACTTGTTCATTGCAAATACCTTTTTTTCAACAACACTAAAGGATCCCACCTGGATCTCATCAGATGGAATACATAGAAATCAAATTATCTACATCTGTGGGAAGAGATGATCGAAAAACTCAGTATTATCAGCCAAAACAAGGCCAGGGGCTGACGGTGGAATATATCATCAATTACTCATAAGCAAGTTCAGGCTAGAGCTGAAGAAAATTAAGTCCATACGAGCAAAAATACGACCTTGATCATATCCGAACTTAATTTAGAGACCATCTTAAGAACAAATTTGATGCATTAGATACAAATGACCAAAGGCCAGATGGGTTTATGGAATGATATCTAAAACATCATTTAAAATTCATTAGAAAGACAGGAAAGAAAAAAAAAAGGCCAAAGTGAATGTCATAAGAGATTCTGGAACTTTCTTGTGAGCATAGAGAAGCTACAGTTACTGGAAGAAATGATGAAGTAAAACAGCTGAATAGAAAATTTCAAAGGGCATGCAAGCAAAAAGAACTGAAGAAACAATTCAGTCCTAGACTTAACAGTATGATAGGATTTGATGGGTAAAATATTGAACAATGCTGGAAACATCAAAAGAAGATGGAAGGAACACACAGAATCACTGTACCAAGAAGAACTGTTTGGTGTTCAATCATTTTAAGAGGTACCATATGATCAAGAATGGAGTCCTGGTGTGATGCTGTGGGTTAATGCGCCCGACTGCAAAGCCATTTGAACTGCAAGGTTGGTGGTTCAAGCTCACCAGCGTCTCCTCGGAAACCCTATACAGGGTTGCTATGGATCGGAACAGACTCAATGGCACTTAACAACATATGATCAAGAATCGGTGGTATTGAAGGAAGAAAGAAGCCCAAGCAGTACTGAAGGACTTGGCAAAAATCAAGGCTCCAGTATTTGACAGAATACAAATGGAAATGTTTCAACAAACTCAAACCACAATGGAGGCACTCATTTGTCTGTGTCAAGAAATATGGAAGACAGCTATCTGTCCATCCAATTGGAAGAGATCTATATTTTTTGCCCATTCCAAATAAAGGGGATCCAACAGAATGCAGATATCAAACAATATCATTAATATCACATAAAAGAAAAATTTATGCTGAAGATAATTCAAAAACAGTTGCAGTACTGTATCAACAGGGAGCTGTCAAAATTCAAACTGCAATCAGAAAAGGACATGGAATGAGAGCTATCACTGCTGTCATTAGAAGGATCTTGGCTGAAAGCAGAGAATACCAGCAATATGTTTACTTGAGCTTTATTGATTAAGCAAAGGCATTCGACTGTGTGAATCATAACAAACTATAGATAAATAGCAAGAATAGATATTCCACAACACTTGATTGTGTTCATGAGGAACCGGTTCATAGACGAAGAGGCAGTTGTTCAAAGAGAACAAGGGGATACTGAATGATATAAAATCAGGAAAGGTGTATACCAGGGTTGTATCTTTTTACCATACTGACTTAATCTGTATACTAAGCAAATAATCTGAGAAGTTGTAAAAAGACTCATTAACAACCTATGATATACAGATGTTGCAACTTTGCTTGCTGGAAGAAAAGAGGACCTGAAATACTTACTGATGAAGATCAAAGACCACAGTCTTCATTATGGGTTGTACCTCTATGTAAAGTAAACAAAAATCCTCATAAATGGACCAATAAATAATATGTGATAAATGGAGAAAACCTGAAGTAGCTAAAGGTTTCATTTTGGTTGGATCCACAATCAACATTCATAGAAGCAGCAGTCAAGAAACTGAATGAATTGCAGGATACAAATCTGCGATAAAAGACCTTTTCAAATGTTAAAGAGCAAAGACATTAGTATGAGGACTAAGGGGTGCCTGACCCAAGCCATGATACTTTCAATCACCTCATATGCATGTCAAAGTTGAATAATGAATAAGACAAACCAGAGAAGAATTGATGGATGCATTTGAATCACGGTGGTGGAGAAGAATATTAAAAGTACTATGGACTGACAGATGAAAAACAGAGCTGTCCTGGAAGAAGTGCAACTAGGAGCCAGGATACTGAGAATTTATCTCTCATAGTTTGGACATGTTACCAAGAGGGACCAGTCCCTGGAGAAAGATATCATGCTCAGAAAAATGGAGGGTCAGCGAAAAGAGGAAGACCCCCAATGAGATGGATTGCCACCATTACAGTAACAATAAGCTCAACAGTATCAACAATTTTAAGGTTGTTGCAGGACTGGGCAATGTTTCGTTTTGTAGTGCATAGGATGGCTACAAATCAGAAGCAAATTGAGGGCACCTAACAACAATAACTCATCTCTGCCAAGAAATTTGGAAGACAACTATCTGGCTGGCTGATTGGAAGAGATCCGTATTTGTGCCCATTCCAAAGAGAGGAGCCCCAACAGAATGCAGAAATCATCGGACAATCTCTTTGATATCTCATGTGAGTAGTTTTACTAAAGGTAATAGAGAAACAACTGCAAGCATACACTGACAGAGAACTTCCAGAGGTTCAAGCTGGATTCAGAAAAGACCGTGGAACAAGGGATAAATATCATTGCTGATGTCTAATAGATCTTGGCTGAAAGCAGAGAATATCAGAAAGATGTTGACCTGTGCTTTATTGACTATGCAAAGGCTTTCAATTGTGTGAATCATGACAAGCTATGGACAACATTGTGAAGTATGAGTATTCCTGAACACTTAATTGTGCTCATGAGGAATTTGTATAGGGACCAACAAGCAGTTGTTCGAACAGAACATGGGGACACTGAATGTTTTAAAATTAAGAAAGGTGTGTGACAAGGTTGTATTCTTTCACCATACTTATTCAACCTGTATGCTGAGCAAATAATCCAAGAAGCTGGGTTCTATGAAGAAAAATGTGGTATCAGGATGGGAGGAAGACTCATTAACAACCTGCGATATGCAGATGATACAACCTTGCTTGCTGAAAGTGAAGAGGACTTAAAATATTTACTGATGAAGATCAAAGAGCACAGCCTTCGGTATGGATTACATCTCAATGTCAAGAAAACAAAAATCCTCACCACTGGACCAATAAACAACATTCTTATCAATGGAGAAAAGACTGAAGTTGTCAAGGACTTCATTCTTCTTGGATCAACTATCAACACTCATGGAAGCAGCAGTCAAGAAATCAAATGACATATTGCATTAGGCAAATCTGCTGCACAAGACCTTTTTAAAGTGTTGAAGAACAAAGATGTCAGCTTGAGGACTAAGGTGCGCCTGACCCAAGCCATGGTATTTTCAATAACCTCATATGCATGTGAGACCTGGACAGTGAATAAAGAAGACCATAGAAGGATTGATGCTTTTGACTTATGATGTTGGAGGAGAATATTGAAACTGCCATGGACTGCCAATAGAGTCAACAGATCCATTTTGGAAGACAAGCAGCCAGAGTGCTCCTTGGAGGCCAAGATGGCCAAACTTCGTCTCTCATACTTCAGACATATTGCCAGGAGGGACCAGTCACTGGAGAAGGAAATCATGTTCGGTAAGGTGGAGGGTCAGAGGAAAAGAGGAAGACCTCCAACGAGATGGATTGGCCAAGTGGCAGCATAGATGGACTCAAGCGTGTCAACAGTAGTGAGGTTGGCCTAGGATCAGGCAGTGTTTCATTCTGCTGTGCATAGGGTCGCTATGAGTCAATACCGACTCAATGACACCTAACAACAACAACAACAACAACAACAATAACAATGTCATATTACTCTGTACATATTTTTAAGTGTTATTAAAAGTGTAAAAAATAAATGAGAGAAATATAGACCACAGGTACTATAGAAAATCACAGTAAGAAAATATCACAGCACTTGAGTGCTCAAAGAAAATCCATCACCTTGAGCAGAAGATAAAGGATTAGTATGTAAGGGACAGGCTTTGTTGTCGTTAGGTGCCACTGAGTCGGTACCGACCCATAGCGACCTTATGCACAGCAGAACGAAACACTGCCCGATCCTAGGCCAACCTCACTACTGTTGACTTGGATTTATCACCAGCAACAAGGGTTTAGATAGACCTCTCCAACCAAAGTAGTGACTATGTCTGGAGAGGAGCCGTGGCTAAGGATTGAATCTTAGAAGAGACTTATGGGTTAGTAGAGCATGAAGAAGAAAAACTATCAAATGAAACCAAGATGAAAATTAGGTAAAGATATCCTTCAGTGTTCTGGGACATAAAGAAGTAAGAGTTTCAAGGAATGAGTGAATGGTTATGTAAGCTAAAATCAAAGGACAAAGTTAGTATGACCTCCAACAATGCGGTTTTCCTTTTTCTTCTCATTCATCCTTCAAATATATGATGCAATAAGCAAATGTTGATAGTTTTCTTGCAATATATGAAAACTGAGATACAGAAACACGATGTGTTGACAGGTATCGAAGACAACTCTTTGATGTAGTCAAATCCTAGAGATGTGTCAACATTTCCACAGCCAGAAGATTTTTGGGCACATCACCAGATGCAAAAGAACTTGATGTTTTGAAAATAAAATTCTCTATTTACTTCACAAGAGGAAAGGAGAGCCTTCTGCTGTAACAACCCTTTCTTTTCCCTCAACAAAGAACCACTTCTCTTTTGTAAAGAAATTCTGGCCCAATCGCATAAGGTAATTGTTGTTGATACATGCCACCGAGTTAGTTTCTATTCATAGTGACCCTGTATAGGATTTCCAAGGAGCAGTTGGTGGGTTTGAACTGCCGACCTTGTGGTTTGCAGTTCAGTGCTGATACATAGCACCACACCAGCATAAGGTTGTTGTTGTTGTTGTTGTTGTTATGTGCCGTGGAGTCGGTTCTGATTCATAGTGACCCTGTACAGGATTTCCGAGGCTGTAAATCTTTACGGGAGCAGAAAACCTCATCTTTCTCCCGTGGAACAGCTGGTAGTTTCGAACTGCTGACCTTGCAGCCCGCAGCCTGATTCGTAACCACTAAGCTAGGATTCACAAAATGTTTTAGCTAAAGAACCACATTTGTAACTGCAAATTAAGGTCTCCTGATAGAATTAGAACTCAGATTGTGAAGTTCTAAATTGTGTGCTTTCCCTCTTGAAGGCTTCTTAATATAGACCAAATTAAGAAGGAACAAGGCAGTCTTCACCCATTTTGAAATGATTGATGTATCATTTGGGCTCATGAAAGGGCATGATGTTTTGGTGAACAATTCCTAATAACACAAACGAGGCTGCTTAGACCAATGATCTGTGATGCCATAATATCTAAAGCACAGAAAAACAGGGTGGAAATATTACATTCCAAGTATGCTTCTTTATCTTGATAAGCTATATAACTTGTAGCCAGAGAAGTAATACCATTCTTATAGACATTTATAAAACATGGTATGCCCAAATTTTTTAATAACTATAATAACTGTGTGTTTACACATAAACCTAGGTGAAGCCAGTCAATATTTTTGCAGGGGTGAAAGGACTGTACATGATATCAATTCCCTAAATGAATGGATTTTTTTTTTCTTTATAGACACTTATTTTGGCTTCGTGCAGACACAATCTGAGGAATAGATTTGCAGTGCAAAAAAGTTAAAGATACAGAAGCGATAGGAACAAAGAAAAGCTAGAAGAATAAAAGTGGCTTAAAGAAGGTTGAGGCATTTTCTTGGTCTGTCTGACCTTCTACTTAGGCGGCCACTGGAAAAGGTCAGTTCTCTTTCTCTAGACAAGAGTGAATCTGATTTAAATGGCAATATTGGATTTTTCAGATCACTGCAGAATGGCAATCATGCTATCCAAATGATTCGTTTTTATTGTTGGCTCCATTGTTTCTTCTAATCTTTATATAACTGAATAGCAGACGAAAGCTCTTTAAATAATGAAAGGAACTCTTAACACATACAGGGAGTATTCATTTTTCTCTGTCAGCAGCTAGAAACTTCATATTAACCCTAACTAGTCGGTCTCCTGGTGTGGAGGATCAGCACTAGACTGTGAACCACAAGGTCGGCTGTTCACACCCACCAACTGCTCCTCAGAAACCCTATACAGGGTCTCAAGAGTCAGAAATGACTCGACAGCACTTAACAACAACAGCAAAGTCAGCTCTCACAAAAACAGGAAATAATTATGAAGAAGATTTGCGGAGAAGTGAAGAAGGCCTAGGGCTATTGCATCACCTCTTATTTCTATGGAGATATGGTCTACAGAGGGGAGACATAAGGGGGGCAAGTTATGGGGAGGAGGATGCAATCAATGACTGGTGTACCCCGGCTCCCTATCAGGAAAAATGCACTCATTACCCTAACTGCCGAATGCTGACTACTGTAGGCTGCAATCTGAGTTTCTTTTGGGGAATTACCATCAGTTGAAGGGGGAGCTGCCTCACTAGAGGTGACACTGCCTTCCCATGGGGCAGTACACATCTAATGACTAGAGTGTGGATGCACAACTCCTGGACACCTTATGTTGGTTCAGAACAGCTTGAAAGGGTTTTATTTCAACTCCAGAATTCCCCATAGGATCAGCTGAGGTCTCTGGTGCAAAAACACGGCAGTAGAATATCTCTGCCAAATCCTGCTTCCCCTATACCTTTACAAGTGTTGTTCTTGAGATCATTACCCATGAAAACTCCTGCATACAAATTCCTATCTCAAATAAAGGGAGGAAATCACTATGAGTCGGAGCTGACTTGATGGCACTTAACAACGTAACAGCAGTGTGATCCACTAAGGAGCCTTGATGGTGCAGTGGGTTATGCGTTGGTTTTCTAACAACAAGGTCAGCAGTTGTGGGAGAAAGATGAAGGTTTCTTTTTCCTGTAAAGATTTACAGTCTTGGAAATCCTCTAAAGCTTTGTTATGAGCCGGAACTGACTCGATGGCACACAGCAGTTGCAGCAGTGTGGTCTATTGGGATAAGTGAAATACCCTCTGAGATTTTAACTGAACTGACTAGTCAATTCAGTTTAAATAGTAGATCCCCTCAACTGTATCGACAGCAGTCAAAGAAACGAATAAAATTGGACTGGGAGTTTAAGAATAACAACTAAGGACTTAAGCAACTCATAAATATAAAGGTTCTTTCTTCAGTTGTTGTTGTTGTTGTTATGTGCCGTGGAGTCGATTCCGACGCATAGCGACCCTGTACAGGGTTTCCAAGGCTGTAAATCTTTATGGGAGCAGAAAGCCTCATCTTCTCCCGTGGAGCAGCAGGTAGTTTGGAACTGCTGACCTTGAGGTTCGCAGCCCAATGCGTAACCACTACGCTACCAGAGCTCCTTTAAATAAAGGGCTGAGGTACAGAGAAAAGGCGTGTATTAGTGGAGGTGCTGACCCAGGCTTTACTGATGAATACGTAAGCTATTACCCTTACACTTACTTACAAGTGATCTAGGACAATGAATATGGAATAGGAATGTTCTGTGCCTCAGTTTGTTAACTTTTAATACTTGACAAGTTAAGTAATTTTACCACAAGTTAAGTAATTTCCAGCCTTCTCATAACTAAAGACTTAAAAAGTTCCTATTGCTACCCTCAACAAACCTATAATTTAAAATATTTCATTGATTATGCAAATTATTTTTAAGAAAACAATATTTTCATAATTTTAAATGACTAACTATACTGAGGACTGGCAACTGGAACTTCGGATGAAAGTGAGGTACCCTCTGAAAACAAACTAAGCTCATAAAACTCCATTCCAAAGTATGTTGTCCAAAGACATTCCAGGTTGGCATGTACAGCTTTATTTTAAGAAGCTAGAACTTCTAATGGAAAATAGATCCACATACTTTATTATTGATTTAGAAGACCTATCTTTGTTGTTTTTGTTTCTGAATGCTGTCGAGTCGGTTCCGACTCATAGTGACCCAGTATAGGGTTCCCAAGGAGTGGCTGGTGGGTTTGAACCACACACCTTGTGGTTAGCAGTTCAGCGCATATCGTGCAGTGCCACACCAGGACCTATACGGACCCATAAATCCATATTGGAAATCACAAGACCATTTAACCTCAAAAGTCCTTTTCAGGTCTGTTGTTATTGTTAAGTGCCATCAAGTAGGTTCCAATTCATAGCGTCCCTGTATAGGGTTTCTGAAGCTACAAATTTTGTCAGGAGCAGAAAGTCTCATCTTTCTATTTCAGAACTGTGCTTAGGATTTTGGTGTTTATCCTACACAGCCACCATGATCCTTTTCAGGTCTAATTTCTCTCTATATATGATTTTTTAAATTTCTTAATTATATCACATTTTTACAATTAATCCTTTACTCAATCTTGTTCAGTCATAAAATTCATATCTGATTTTGAGCCTTCGTAAGTCCAAGAAGTAACTTCTTGTCAACTATTTTGTATTGCATGCTTTAATGTAATTTTTAATAATTGTCTAATTGGTGGTAAGAATCATAAGTTCATTATAACAACCTTCCCGATGGCTGGAATCAACACAGTCACCATGATCTCCACTTCTATAACTCACCATGGCAAATCCACAGGTTGCCCAAACCTAGGCCTCACTCACTATTCAAGCAACTTAACCAACACCTTCCAATATGCGAATCTTGTCAATCAAGCCAATCCACTGCATACAATTAAAACAATTATCTGAATTCTATAGGCAATTTCACTTGATTTAAAGGGGATCTGTGTTTATAAGGAGTCCTGGTGATCTGACGGTTAAGCGCTCAGCTACTCACTGAAACGTTAGTGGTTTGAACCCAACTGGAACTTAGTGTGAGAAAGGCCTGGCCATATACTCCCAGAGAGATTCCAGTCTAAGAGACATTATGGAGCAGTTCTTCTGGGTCACATGGATTGTTATGAGTTAAAAATTGACTCAAGGACACATACATCAAGTATATTTGTGAACGAAAAAAGGAAGGTCATTTATCACCCTGAAGAGTTAACAAATATTTTGTTTCTGAACTCTAAAGACGTGGAAAACAATTGGTGCTGATCTAAGTGGGAAGTGATGGGATAGATCACAGATATTACTAGGCAGGACTGGTGTGATTTACTGGCACACCTTCAGATTTCTAAAATGCAAAGTGTCTCCGCTAATGGATGTTGTTGTTGTTATGTGCCGTGGAGTCGGTTCCGACTCATAGCGACCCTGTACAGGGTTTCCGAGGCTGTTCATCTTTACGGGAGCAGAATGCCTCATCTTTCTCCCGCGGAGCAGCTTGTAGTTTCGAAATGCTGAGCTTGCGGTTCGCAGCCCAATTCATAACCACTACGCAAATGGATAAAGTGGCTTAATTATCAGTGTTGTGATTCTGGAAGCTTGCTGAAAGTGAAGAGGACTTAAAATACTTCAGTATGGAGTGTATCTTAATGTAAAGAAAACAGAAATCCTCACCACTTGACCAATAAATAACATCCATGTAAATAGAGAAATGATTGAAGTTGTCAAAGACTTCATTTTGCTCAGATCAACCATCAACACTCATGGAAGCAGCAGACAAGAAATCAAACAATGTATTTCAGTAGGCAAATCTGTTGCACAAGATCTCTTTCAAGAGCAAAGATGTCAGTTTGAGGACTAAGGTATATGCATGCAGAAGCTGGACAGTGAATAAGGAAGACCGTAGAAGAATTGATGTTTTTGAGTTATGGTGTTGGAGGAGAATATTGAAAGTGCCATGGGCTGCCTAAAGAACCAATAGGTCCATTTTGGAAGAAGTGCAGCTAGAGTGCTCCTTGGAAGCCAAGATGGCCAAACTTCGTCTCTCATACTTTGGACATACTGTCGGGAGGGACCAGTCCCTGGAGAAGGATATCATGTTTGGTAAAGTGGAGGGTCAGAGAAAAAGAAGACCCCCCAACGAGATGGATTGGCACAGTAGCAGCAGCAATGGGCTCACGCATAGCAATGATTGTGAGGTTGGCGCAGGACCAGGCAGTGTTCCGTTCTGATGTGCATAGGGTCGTTATGAATTGGTATCAACTGGATGGCATCTAGCAACAACAGGGGGTCGGACTAAGAGAACAACCAAAGCTTCCCTTAGAGCTGCCTAGCTCTACATGACAAAACACAGCCAGCATGCGGATATTAAAATCTTATTTGATTCTAAGTAACATTCCACTTTGGTGTGGAGAGAGTGGGAACAGTCCATCTATTGATGATAAAATGGCATATCAATTGCTCTCTTTAAAAGAAAAGAATAAGAGTATTGAGGGACATCAAAAGAGCTTCTTGAGCTATTTGAAACGCCCCTCTGAAGTGATAAAACATGCATAGTTCTAAAGAAATACATATTTCTGGTTCTTCTGATTGCTGTTTGCCTAACTTCATGGAATGCTAATGGTCAAGGATTATTCGGTTTAGAAATGCATTCTAAAGCTGCGTCCAAAGATCAATGCAGTCAGATCACGTATGCAGGCTCCGCCATTTTGGAAGTTGCACAACTTGAATGCCCTGATGAATGGTCTTTCTCCTATGCAGAAAAAGCGCAGAATGCTTTCTGCAACTTTATAAGCAGCACCTCTGTCAGTTGCTTCCTGTCTAGGTGCTTTAGCTTTGTGGGAGACTGTCACTGTCATTTAAACTCTATGAATTTAGGATGACTTAGAGCTAATAGAACTGTGATTCTCTGTGCTTGAAAAACATCCAGGTTCCTTCTTTACTTATTTATGTGATGCTTAGAGGACAACCTTCTTTACTCTGCTCTCAGGATTCAATCAGATAGTGTCTCAGAGGCACTGGGGACCAAGCACCTTTTTTATTCTATTAGAGTTTCAGCAGAAGGAGGTAGTACAACTGTGGTATACTGAACGGAACACTGGAGTGGGAATTGAGAGAGCTGGCTTCAGCAGTATGGTTGACTTGGTTCTCTGGCCTAGAAAAACTGCTTCCCTCTCTAGGACCTGGTTATTTTATTTGCAATGACTTGTGCAAAAGCAGAGGAAAAGAAGTGAGTGCTAGGGGGTCTCTTCTATTGAGAGCTGTCCAAGGAGTAAACGCTATGCCTATGAGGTAAGCACTGGAGTTCTTCCCATTTTGCAGATGTAGAAGCTGAGGATAAGTGAAACTGGAAGTTTCAAGTGAGGGGTTAATATTCTCACTTCCAATTTTTATCGAAACTAACTGCTTTTATACATAGTATCCATTGGGTTTCTATGTCAGCTTTTATTTGAACCCTTGTTCACACCACTAAAAAGACATTTGGATTTATAAAATTAATCCTAAAGTTCCCTTCTTTCACTGACATACTGTACAATAGTTAGTCACCATAAGAAAACACAAAAAGCTAGGCATCTTATTATTGTTGTTGTTGTTAGGTGCCATTGAGTCGGTACCGACCCATAGCAACCTTATGCACAGCAGAACGAAACACTGCCCGATCCTGGGCCAACCTCACTACTGTTGGCACGCTTGAGTCCATCGATGCTGCCACTTGGCCAGTATTATAGAGCATCGATTTTTTACATATGGGTTTCAAAGATCCCGTGTTGTCCTTGCTCTGATAATGGAGACAGGCATTCTTGAGCTTTCCATACCACATGGTGTTTTAACTTCTACACAGAAAGCCAGGCTAATAAGGTCAGGGTCTGGGTAAAATGCATATGTCAAGTGAGTTTATACATTAGACTAGGTTATCCTGGGAAAAGTAAAGCAGAAAATCAGGGTGAATTCAGGACTGTCCCCAAGCCTCTAAGTCACTTGAGGCAGAAGCGAGCTATTAGCCTCATCCCACTTAGATAAGCCTGGACAATGGCCAATTCCCCAGTTAATTAGGCAGCCCCTACTGTCCGGTGGAACTTTCCAATACTGAACACTGTCACAAATATGAGTAAAGCACACAATCTTGGCTGTGAAATCACTTGAAATTACAGTTGGGTTTCATTTTAGCACTCTTTGTCATCCATCTCTGTCCAAGTTTATTCCTAAAGACAATGTAAAAAGAAAATCTCATAAAACAATGAGATTTAAAGCCAGCCAATCTGTGCTAAAGTGTTTTTGTGATCAATAAGACTTTTCTGAAAGGAATTAAGTGAACATAAACCAAAAGCAACAACGACAACAACAACAACAAAAAAAATGCGACATTACAGTTAGAGTTGTGCCAAGGAATGAATGTGACCTGGACATCCATCAGTGCGTTAATTCCTCTAAGCAGGCAATATACTTTGAAAGTAGGGGCATCAATGTCTTTGTGACCTCTAAACCCTCCTCTTCCATTTCCCCCTACCAAACCCCTGCACCTTAGACAAGAAGGTGAGGAATGAGAAACAGCCAATTGGGTTTTAGCAAAAAGCCCTTAAAATCAGGTTGGTGTTTTGTAATCCCCAGGGCAGGATGGCAGCCAACTTGCTTTCTCTCTTTTATTTCTCCAACAGATATTTATTGATGAGCAAACTTTCAGGGTTGATAGATATGTTCACAATATCTTGATTGTGGGGAGAATCAAAATATTTTGGTGGACTTTTTTATGTGTATATATGTCAAACTCTTCATATTGTGTATTTTAAATATGTGCAGTTTATTATATGCCAATTATACCTCAACAAAGCTGTTACATTGGTTATTAAATACTTGCCCTGTATTGGACATTATGCTTGATGCTGGAAGTACTAAGATCTGAATCATGTTATGTTGCATCATATGAAATTGCTATCTGCATATGTGACAAAAATGGACAAATATTGGCAGGGACTCAACCTAAGATCAATTAACAATTAGAGTTTATGGGTATTAACCTCATTTGTAGATGAGAAAATTGTGGCTCACATAGGTAGAGTAACTTGCCAAGAGGACTCTCTCCCTGGTATTCCCAGGTCCTAGATACCCCTTGTGAGGACTGTCTGGCCTGACTATACTGAAAAAGCTCCAACTGCTCTAGAGTTAGACATAAGGATCATTGATCAGACATGTACAAGAGTAAGCTACTCTGCTCACCTTGGTTACTGAGATGAAGATCTCTTTGCTGACGTAGTCTGTTGTGCTCTGAATATGTTTGTGGGTCTCAGGTACTTGCCCCCATTTGCTGAAAGCTTTCCCATCTCTTATGCATTGGGTTCCATCTTAGCTATTTAGTGCTCCTGTAACAGAACTTTCACAAGTGGATGCCTTTAACAACCAGAAAGTGATTCTTTCACAGTTTAGGATGCTGGAAGTTCCCATTCTGAGCACCAGTCCTAAGGGAAGGCTTTTTCTCTTTGTTGGAGCTGAGTAAAGGTCCCAGTCTCTTTTCAGCATCTGTAGGCCGAACATTCCATGTGTCTTGGCATCAACCTACCACTGGATCTCGGAGCTTCATAGTACACGGTCCCGAGGTCCAAAGAACACGCTTCACATCTGGCTCTTCTTTCTTGGTGGTAGTAGACTCCTCCTTCTCTGATCACTTCTCTCTCCTTTTATTGCTTGTAAGATAAAAGGTGTTGTAGGCCACACCCCCGAGGAAACTTCCTTTCAATTCACTGGCTGCACATAGAGGATCTCATCATGGAAGTAATAACATATTAAAGCTCATCATGGGGAAGAACTAAACCTCATCTGCCAAAACACTAAGAGTCCTGGCCAAGTCAAACTGAAACAAAACTTTAAACATCACACGTTCTACTCATCACTTGCTTGCCTTTATTCTTCGGAATGAATTTTTTTGGTCTTTGCTCTTTTAATAGCCTGGCTATGGGTTCCCTCGCATGGTGATTACAAATCGGGCTGCTAACCTGAAGGTCGGCAGTTTGAAACTACCAGCCGTTCCGTGGGAGAAAGATGAGGCGTTCTGCTCCCGTAAAGATTTACAGCCTCGGAAACCCTGTGTAGGGTCACTGAGTCAGAACCAACTCCACGGTACTTAACAACATGGCTTCTATGCAGAACAGTGAATCTTCTAACCAGAAAAAAAAATAAATGCCTTCAAGATCAAAGCCTAGAGGGCCTACAAAGCATCACAGCTTTGTCAGTATATATATATATAATGTTTCTAAATATTTTCTGAGTTGGTGTAATGATTCTTTTCATCAGCAAGTATTTATTTACTATTATTATTGTAGCAGTCTGCTCTTGTAAATATTTACAGATTGAAAACTGTGGAAGTTCTACCCTGTCCTTTACGGTTGCTATGGGTTGCAATTGAGTCGAGGGCAATGGTTTGGTTTATTGTTGAGTTGTTGTTGTTAACTGCCGTCAGGTCATTTCCAACTCACACCAAGTGTAGGGTTTCCAAGGAGCAGCTGGTGTGTTTGAATGATCAATATTGAGATTAGCAGTCCATTGATTACCCTACAGTGCCATACCAGGACTCCAATTGTTGAGTTTCTTTCCATAAAATGGAGATAATGATAGCATCTAACTCATAGAGATTTGTAAGGATTCAATGAAATAATTCATGCAGACAACTTATAACAGTGTCTGGTACATTCTTAGCACTCAACAGGAGTCCTGGTGTGGTGCAGTAGGATAAAGCACTGGACCACAGGTCAGTTTGAGTCAAAAGGCAAGTGATTCAAACCTACCACCAGTTCAAACTCCTTGGAAGCCCTATACAGGGTGGCTATGAGTTCGAACGGACTCAACAGCACTTAACAACAATGACAAGAACATTAGCTCGTTATTTTTATTATAAGGAGCCCTGGTGGTACAGCAGGTTACATGCTGGGTTGCTAATGGCAAGGTTGGTGGTCCACAGGAGAAAGATGAGGCAGCCTGTGCTCATGAAGATTTAGCCTCAGAAACCCTACAGAGTGGTCCTACTCTGTCCTGGAGGGCATCTGTGAATCAGAATGGACCCTAGGGCAGTGTTTTTCTTTTAATTATCATAATACACACAGCATTTCATTAAATGCTTGTTTCATGGGCAGTGGTTAGAGGGAAATAGAATTAGGGGCAAAACCGAGATGAATAACTTAGAGTTCCTGCCTGCAATTAGATTTATCATCTCATTGTAGTATAGGACATAATATAATCAGTAAGTTCAGAAAAAGGCAAAATATGCTAGAGGAAAGGAAAGACTGAAAGCCAAGCATGGGGGGGGAATTGGGAAAACTTCATGCAAAATGTGGCATCTGAAGTAGTCCCTAAGGTCGAGTGGGATTTTGACATGAGCGATGGGCAGGGATGACATGTGTATGAAAGGCAAAGTGAACAATATGGGAAAAGGCACAGAAGAGGGTGGTAGAGGATTCCCAGTAATTTATCTGGAAGAAAGACAAGTGGGTGTGGTATACTTGGAGAACCATAGGTACCACAGGAACTTTGCCAGGAACCTTTTAAATAAAGCTGAGTAGAGCTCTGGTAGCGTAGTGGTTACGAATCAGGCTGCTAACCTCAAGGTTGACAGTTTGAAACTACCAGCTGTTCCGCGGGAGACAGATGAGGCTTTCTACTCCCGTAAAGATTTGCAGCCTCGGAAACCCTGTGCAGGGTTACTCTGAGTCAGAACAACACCAACATAAAGATAGATTAAGGCCAGATTTCCATTTAGTTGTAGTGCGGAGGCACCATGAGTGGCTGTCAGAATCACTTTGTGCATACCGAGTCCAGTGTTAGGAGCAACTATGGTTTTTGTCACAGTAAGAAGCCAACTGTCATGGGTGGCACTAAACATTTTCTGGTTCATAAACCACCTGATAGGAAGCAGTGAGAAGAATGCAGTATAACTTCTGTGATATTCCTGTAAAAGGTGTACAACCCAAATCTAATAGTGACAAAACATCAGACGAATCCAAATCGAATGGCATCGTATAAAGCTACTAAACTATCAAAATAAATAAATAAATAAAAGACAAGCTGAGGGGTTGTATCCAATTGAAAGAGACTGAATGAATACACCTAACTAAATAGAAGACATGGTTCTGAACTAGATCTTTTTCCTATAAAGAACATTATTGGGACAATTATTGAAGCTTCAATAGGGCCTATGGATGAGGTAATAGTCATGCATTAATATTATCGTCTTGATTTTGATGGTCAGATTGTATATGAGGGGGTTTCAAAAAGTTCATGGAAAAGTTCCATTATCTTTTAATATTAAAGTTCCTCATGTGACTATACATAGTTATATAGGAAAGCTCCTTGTTTTCAGGACATAGGAACGTATTTGTGGGTAATGGACCCTCAGGTTGGTAATTTACTTTAAAATGATTCGGGGGAAAAGTTCTTTATGCTGCATTTGCCATTTTTCTACAAGTTTGAGATTATCACAAAATGTATATATATACAAATAAGTAAATAGATTATATTGTTGTTGTTGTTATGTGCTGTGGAGTCGGTTCCGACTCATAGCGACCCTGCACAGGGTTTCTGAGGCTGTAAATCTTTACGGGAGCAGAAAGCCTCAACTTTCTCCCACGGAACAGCTGGTAGTTTCGAACTGCTGACCTTGTGGTTTGCAGTCCGATTCGTAACCACTACGCTACCAGAGCTCCTTAATAGATTATATACAGATATGTAAATAAATAGATTTATATATATATATATGTTAGTTCTGACTCATAGTGACCCTGTACAAGGTTTCCGAGGCTGTAAATCTTTACGGGAGCAGAAAGCCTCATATTTTTCCCATGGAACAGCTGGTAGTTTCAAACTGCTGACCCTGAGGATAGCAGCTCAATTTGTAACCATTCATATATATATAAGGAGCTCTGGTAGTGTAGTGGTTACAAATTGGGCTGCAAACCGCAAGGTCAGCAGTTTGAAACTACCAGCTGTTCTGCGGGTTAAAAGATGAGGCTTTCTGCTCCCGTAAAGATTTACAGCCTTGGAAACTGACTCCACGGCACATATCAACAACTATATATATATGTCAAGTACCATCGAGTCGGTTCTGACTCATAGTGACCCTATATAGGGTTTCTGAGGAGCAGCTGGTGAGCTTGAACCACCGACCTTGCAATTCAAATCAACCTTGCAGTCCAGTGTCACACCTAGACTCAATATATATATATAACCAATGTATATTGACCCTGTACAGGGTTTTCAAGAAGCAGATGGTGGGTTAGAAGGTGGGTTAGAACTCCCAACCTTGTGGTTATCTGTTCTCTTTGCTTTCAGTAAGCTAAGTTGTTCATCTGCCTATCACAGGTTTTTTTGTGTGTTTTTTTCCATATACTTCCACTTTTCATATTATTTGCTCAGCATTCAGACTGAATCAGTATGTTGAAAGAATACAACCCTGGTGATCACTTTTCCTAATTTTAAACCATTCGGTGTGTCCGAATTCAATATGTCCATATTTTTCAATACTGTCTCATTGAAACAAAGTTTAGAACATACCTAATTTCCACCCCCATCATTGTCACCACCACAACTGTCACGGCAATTGCGAAAATATTCAACTGTCACCTAAACTATGGCAACATCTATCTGGGAAGCACAAGAGGCTTGCTCAACTGGCTGAACCATTTCCTGATATGCAACCCGTGTAGTCCCAAGGGCAGTGATTTAATCCCTCAGCTATTTGGCTATTGCTGTTCTTAGGTGCCATCAAGTTGGTACCAACTTAGAGGACCCTATGCGCAACAGGACAGAACACTGTCCAGTCCTGGGTCAACCTGCTAATCATTGCTACGCCTGAGCCCATCACTTCCGCCACTCCATCTCATTGGGGGTCTATTATGCCTATTATGCATTTTGATTATTTATGCAAACAATTTGTGTTCACTGTTTGCCAGGTACTATGCTATGTGCTTTCATTGTTGTTGTTTGTAGCTACTGTTGAGTTGGCCCCCAATTCATGGAAATCCTATGCACAATAGAACAAAATGCTGTCGTGTCCAGTGCTGTCTCCATGATCAGTTGCAGACTGGCCAGTTGTGATCCAGAGAGTTTTCATGAGTGAATTTAATCATCATTAAATCCTATAACTTGTTGTTGTTGAGTGCCATCGAGTTGGTTCTAACCCATAGTGACCCTGTATAGGGTTTCCACGGAGTGACTGGTGAACTTGAACCACTGACCTTGTGGTTCAAATAGAATTTGCAGTCTAGTGCATTAACCTACAATGCCACACCAGGTCTCCAAATCCTATTAGGCAGGTACGATGTTATTAATTTTATAGATGAGGACACTGAAATTTGCAAAAGAAAAGTTACATGCTCAAGGTTACACATCTCTAAATTTTCAGAGCTGGGATTCAAATCTCAATTAAATAGACTCCTTTGTCACTTTGCTATACTGTCAGTTCAATCCTTTTAACTAGATTATATGTAAATCCCAACTCTTCACCCTAGGTTTGGACTTTAGAGTCTGGCAAATGCTAGTGAGACCTTGGGAAAATGATTTCAACTCTCTGGACCTTACTGTCCTCCCCTGCAAATCAGAAATAATAACATTATCTACCTCATATATTGGTGATAAAGAGTATTGTGTAATTAATATACGATGAGAATAACATCTGGTATATTTGTTGTTGTTAGGTGCCATTGAGTCGGTACCGACCCATAGCGACCTTATGCACAGCAGAACGAAACACTGCTTAATCCTGGGCCAACCTCATTACTGTTGCTATGCTTGAGTCCATCGATGCTGCCACTTGATCTCTTGACTGCTGCTTTCGTGAGTGTTGATAGTTGATCCAAGAAGAATGAAGTCCTTGACAACTTCAATCTTTTCTCCATTGATAAGAATGTTGTTTATTGGTCCAGTAGTGAGGATTTTTGTTTTCTTTACATTGAGATGTAATCCATACTGAAGGCTATGCTCTTTGATCTTCATCAGTAAATGTTTTAAGTTTTCACTTTTAGCAAGAAAGGTTGTATTATCTGCATATCTCAGGTTGTTAATGAGTCTTCCTCCAATCCTGATGCCACGTTTTCCTTCTTGGATTATTTGCTCAGCATACAGGTTGAATAAGTATGGTGAAAGAATACAACCTTGTGGCATACCTTTCTTAGTTTTAAACCATTCAGTGTTCCCATGTTATGTTCAAACAACTGCCTCTTGGTCCAGGTCCAGATTCCTCGTGAGCACAATTAAGTGTTCTGGAATACTCATACTTCGCAATGTTGTCCATAGCTTGTCATGATCCACACAATTGAAAGCCTTTGCATAGTCAATAAAGCACAGGTAAACATCATTCTGATATTCTCTGGTATATGGTAAGTGCTAAATAAATGATAAAGTCCATGGGTGGCACCAATGGATAAGTGCACAACTACTAGCCAAAAGGTTAGCAGTTTGAGGTTACCCAGAGCAATTCAGAAGAAAGACCTGTCAATCTGCTTCTGGAAGTCTTGAAAGTCCTATGGAGCACAGTTCTGCACGGAAACACATGGGGACATTATCATGAGTTAGAATTGATTCTGTGATATCCGATAGAGTTTTTATGACTATTATATAAAGTGAAATGTGCCATGGGAAAGACCACGTTTCCTGAAACAGAACCCAGAGAACAATAGCCTATAAGACTATGGTTACTACAGTAGATAAAAATTAAATCTTATTCTCAACATTGGCGTAATAAATTTAGAAGTTTTGCTCTAATCACTATCTCCTATAAACTAGATGAACTTTGTTTCTCTGTAAATCATTCAATGTTGTTTTTGTTGTTGTTAAGTGCCATTGAGTCAGTTCCGATTCAGAGTGACCTTTTATTGGGTTTCCAAGCAGTAACTGGTAAGTTTGAACAGTCGACCTTGCAGTCCAGTGCTTTAACCCACAGTGCCACCAGTACCCAACTTTTATTGAGTCAACCACCTGTTTGAGCATTATACTAAGAATGAAAGCACGACAAAAGAAGTGTGAGCTAGTGCTTCCCTTCAAGGAACAAACAGTTCAGCATAGGTGAAGTAAGAACGAGGGATGCTCTGCAACACATAATGAATTGCTCAGTGGTAAGGTACTGACTTGGAGAGATACAAAAGTTCAGTAGAGAGAAAAAGAGGTAAACTGAAAACAATATTCATATCTCAGTCAATTGCTAAAGATACACACTTCAATTCTCTGCTTGGCTGTTTACCTAAGTCAGAATTAAATTAGATGATGGACACTAGAGAAAAATGACACCTAGCCAGAAACCCCCTACCCCTTTCTTCCATGCTTTATCCCTTTATTTCATGTTCTGCTTCATAGCATTTATGGATAGCTGGCTTGATTTATAAAATATAAAACTTGTATTTACTAGTTTTATATTTAATCTGCCTTGTTCTCTGGATTATCAACTCCTGAATAGCACGTGTTTTGTTGTCTTCATTACTTAATCCTCAGCCCTTCAGAATAGTGTCTGGAACATATAGACACTCAATTTTTTTTGGCCAAAGAAATGAACCTGTTCTCTCCAGTTTTCTTCTCAGTTCTACCACTAAGTTGCTCTTGATGCTGGAGTCATAGCCACTAAAGATAATTATACAAGTTACTATTTATTAAACTTTGCTGTGGGTTAGGCTGTATATTATGGGCCACACAACTATCCCATATTACCAATACAGCAACTGAGGCTCAGAAAAATGATTACCATGTCCAGATCCACAGAAGTAAGAGGTTGACTGCATACATACCTTGTGCTCTCTAGTTTTAGTTATGTCTTATGTCAGTCTCTTGTGGTACCAGGACACATACAGAATTTGAGGCAGAGCAGTAGCTTTCTGAAGAGGTAGGAGTGGAGGAAAGATGAGCAAGGGAGTTAGTGGGTACGGGTTGAGGAGGCAAGAGGAGAGTTGAGGGAGAGAGAGAGAGAGAAAAAAAAAATCCTCATAGCTCCTGGTGGGCATTCTCTCTGATATTCTACTTCAACCTCCTACTTCCACCCACAATACAATCTGGCATTCCAAAGGCAAGCCTCTTTCTGGCAAGACCCACTCAAGCCTTTCTGAAGGTACCAATGATCATATTAAAAGGAAAGTGAGCTTCCTGGTGCTCCTTATTAACTCTGAGATCCAGACCCACAAACTGAATCACAGTGCAGAGAATAGCCATGGTCCCTTACAAAGAAACCCATAGAGACTTCACAGGCTCTGTGGCCTCTCCAAGGTTGCCCTGAACTAGCCTCAATTTTCGTGTGTGGATAAATTTCAAAAAAAAAAATCTCACAAAGCTATATCCCTCACACATCTCTTGGTGGCCCTGATTGGTGGAACAAGTTGGCAACTGGACACTTAAAAGGAAGACACATCTCTATTCTTTGCAGTGTTTGCTGCAAGAAATCAATACCATTGTCCTTTAGCCCTCTGGCACTGGGGCTGATATTATATTACTGGTAATGAAGACAGAAGCTTGCCAGGAACTGTAAATGGCTGGAAGCCACTTTAATAGGCCTTTTCACAGTAAAAATAATGAGGGATCAAGACTGGTTTGAAAAAGAATGGCAAGAAAAATGTTTATGCCAATTCCAAGTTTAATACCCAACCCTCCCCAGACCTACTCAGTCCTTCAATGTGCTGTCTCCTTTCTAATGCCTGCAATTTCTGCCTTTTTACTACTCATAGAACCTTTCCTCATGAGTGGGGTGAATGTTTTATTTCCCTAATGCAGGGATCAGCAAAATGTTCCCACAAAGGGACAGACAGTAGATAGTTACGTTAGGAGGGTCATCTGGTTTCTGTAGCAACTACTCAACTCTGCTATTGTGTGAAAGTGGCTACAGACAATACATACATAAATACATGCCAATAAACCTTTAATTATAGAAATAAATACACAGCAGCCAGATTTAGATCTCAGTTCATAATCTGCTGACCTCTGGTCTGCAACATAAAAAGGCTGGGATTTTGCTGCTCATGGAAACTATGTTCTTATTTCCAAAACTTCATTGTCAAATCTTTCCAGGGATGTTGTTGGCACCTTCATCATCAAAAAGAAGAGAGAATGAAATCTGTCTCATTATTCCTTTCAGGGCTCCATGTTGCCAACACTGAACTACAGTGATGCCAAACTGTGATCATCAAATAGTTTCCCCTAAAAAATATTGGCTCATAAATTTTGTTATAAAGAACAAAGAATACATCATGTCAGGGTATCTTCCTCAGTGACGAGATGGCATTGATAGAAAAGGGCTAAACTTGGCGTCTGCAGCACCAGATCCTTGTCCCTGTCTTTGCTCCTGACAGGCCCAGTGACCCCTCACAAATCACTTCTTTCTCATGTGACAACTTCTTCCCTACCTACTGCAGGAACATCATGGGAATAAACTAAATACACCAAGATACATACAAAAGCATTTTGAAAAAAAAAAGTTAAACTAAAGCTAAATTCATCTTTTTGGAGAAGGATTACCATCATAGGTCTGTTTCTCCAATGAAGCCAGGAAGATGAGAGCAATGTTTTGCAGCACAGACAGTGAAACGCAGCACATAAACCTCACAATCTGCAGGAACCAGAAGAGGAGAGGGGGCTGCAGGTGAAACTGGGGTCATTGCAAGCCTTCTCACTAGACTGGCCAGTTGTTGTGTAATTTATATCTAAATTGATTCCCTTCACTTTTTTTTTTCTCAGCAAGTTTATTGGAAAGTGCAGGTGCTCATTATTGAATTCCCTTGCTTATTTTACCTCCAGTACTATTAAATCAATATTAAGAAGTCAGATTTATTTACAAGTGACTGTTTATAGTTATCTATTGCATCTGGTTTGATAGACTTCATGTCTACGCATTAAAAACACAGCCCTTTAAAAGTCTGAGTTTTACTGCAAACAAACAAATAAGAAAGCACAGGAGTGGAGAGGAACAACTCTAACTGACAAGTTTAATACAACAAACCATATAGATTTTGAACTTGGATGAACAGGCCAGGTTTTATATAAATCCTTAGAGGGAACTCAAGGTCATACTTTGATTTTCATGAAATTACTTTAATTTTCTTCTGCTTCAACTTGAACTTGCATATAAGTAATAGAGAGTTTGTTCCTCAGTTGGTCCCTGGCCTTACTCTGACTGATGATATAAGTTTCTCCATTGTCTCTTCCAACAGATATAGTTAACTTAATTCGTATGTATTCCATCCTGTGAGGTTCATGTGTATAGTCATCGTTTATGTTGTTGAAAAATCATATCTCCAAAGAATAACTTATTCGTCTTCAAAATTCTATCATCCAATCTCTGGCATCAGTTTTATCACCAAGGCTGTATTTTCCAACTACCAGTCCTTCTTTTCAATCGTGTCATATGCATTTGTGAAAGCTGAACAATGAATAAGGAAAACCAAATAAGAATTAATCTGTTTGAATTACGGCGTTGGCAAAGAATATTGAATATGCATACCATGGACTTCCAGAAGAATGAGCAAACTTGTATAGGATGAGGCCAGAATTCTACTTATAAAAGAGGATGATGACACTTTCTCTGAAATACTTTAGAAATGTTATCAGGAGGGACCAACTCATGAAGAATGACATCATGCTTGGCATAGCAGAGGGTCAGGGAAAAAGAGGAAAATCCTCAATGAGATGGAGTGATACAATGACTGCAACAATGGGCTCAAACACAGCAACAAATTGTCAGGATGACTCGGGACTGGGCAGGGTTTCATTCTGATGTGCATAGGGTCGCTATGAGTTGGAACCACCTCAATGGCAACTAAAAACAACAATAACAGAGAGGTGAGGAATTTGGTGTAGGTGAAAGAGGAAAGAGGTTAAGAAGCCTGGGTTCTTGCTCTATAAGGTTTCCGAGGCTATAAATCGTGACAGAAGCAAGCTGTGACATCTTTTTTCCATGGAGTGGCTGCTGGATTCATACTGCTGACCTTTCAGTTAGCAACCAAGTACTTAACCACTGTGCACAAAGGCTCCTTACAAGGTGTTACTGGTGGGTGTGAATCACTGACCTTGCAGTTCAAACCTACAATGAGCTAGAAACTAAAAATGCAATGGTAGACAAAGATAGAACTAGGTCTTGACCATGAAGCCGAGACACTCTTTCTCCTTCTTACCTTAAATTAGAGAAGCAGAAGGGTTTTGGTATTATCATCATTTAGTTGCTATTTTAGCATGTTCTTTTGAATGGTACACATTTTAGCAGAATCTTAAGGTAATATTGACCTGGCCTAGAAACAGATTTTGCTGTGGTAGTAAACACACATTTCAAACGTGCATGTAGAAGATGATCTGTGACTGAAAGGTTACTGAAGGCTGGAGTGTCTGGTTTGGAGGCAAAAGTTCTAAGTCTTTTAGACCTTGACTACTCAGGGACCTTTGAGCCCAAATGACTTTACCTGTAGACTGGGCCAAGGGGCCAGGTCAGTTTGTCTGGATGGAGGAGGAGGAGGCTAGAGCAGGATCTCAGGGACACAGTTCAGTTCTTCAGAAGGTGTAGAATGTAAAAGAAATAGGTATCAAATTGCAGAAGTCCCCAAGAAGACTGAGAGGACTAGGAGAAACAGGTAGGGGATATGTCAACCGAGGACTTCTGGTGCCGTGCTGTAGTTGAACATACATTCATTAACATTTATGTGCTGAATGCCTCTCATGTGCCAGGCACTTCTCTAGCTTCTAGAGTTCCAAAAGTGAGTCAGACTTGACCTGTACTTTCAATGAGCTCATGACCCAGTGAGGGAGACAGATGAATAAGCAGTGAATTCAAAAATACACATGGACTCTATGAGAACAGTGGTTTCTTCTGCTTGATTTACTGATGTATCCCCCAAAGTTTAGTACCTGGCCTGTCACAATGGATGCCAAGGAAGAATGGAGACTTGGAGATAGAGAGAAATACAGGGATTACAGAAATATTAAGGAGGGAGAAATGTTCCGGGTGGCACAAACAATCGGCTTTCGCCTGCAAATAGAAAGATTGGCCAGTCAAACATGCATAGGAGTGCCTCAGAAGAAAGGCCTAGCAATCTGCTACCATAAAGATTGTTGTTACTGTGGTTAAGTGCCGCCGAGTCTGCTCCAATTCATAGCAACCCTGTACAGGGTTTCTAAGGAGTGGCTGGGGAGCTTGAACTGTTGACCTTGTGGTTCAACCTAACCTTGCAGTCCAGCACATTTACCTGCAGCACCACACCAGGACTCCCTACAAAGATTACAGCCAAGGAAACAGCAAGGTGCTCAGTTCTATTCTGTAACACACAGAGTCATCATGAGTTGTAATCAACTCAACAGCAATGGATTTTTGTTGTTGTGATTTGTTTTTCGGTTTACGGAGGGAGACTACATCACACTTGGCAATGTATTGGATATAAGGGCAGAGTTAAGAGTCAAAGATGGTATTTTAGCTTTCTGACAGGCAACTAATTGGATGGTGAGCCCATTCACTGAGAGGCTCACCCTACGAGTTTGAGCAAAGACAGAGCCTGCTAAGGAAGGAATGAGTCTGGTAATGCACAACTAACTATGAAGCTCCAAAGAAAGTCAAAGGAGCTGACTGTGTACTCATCAAACAAAATGAAACAACCAGTTCCTTTTCTGTCCCAAGATGTCTGTTTGTGTGTGTTACAATGCAGAAAAAAAAAGTGTCTTTTTGAGAAGTGAGTAGAAACTAGGTGCAGTCTACAGTGTGATGCAGTGAGAGCAGGTATGCATGTGCAATCAGTGGTGGCTTAGTCCCTCCATCTATAGGAATGTCAAGGTTTAAGTAATATTCTGAGACTTCTGAAGAGATAAAAGAGAAAGTCTACTTGGGGGTATTTCACCTAATGTCAGTATTTTTATCTCAGCTCACAGATATGGCATAGGGTTTGCCTTTCATCTACAAAGCCCTACCTGACCTGTGACTCCTTGAGATTTGGGGATTCTCACTCTCTTAAGGCTCTTTTCTTAGTTCCATTATAACAAATAAGCTCAGAAAGAATGTTGCCACAATCCCAAATATTACACCAGGTAGCAAGATGAAAAATGAGCACATTACCAGCAAAAAGTGCTTCTGTCTGGAATTTCTTCATGAAATATATCCCTTAGGGATATATTTGGGAATTTGTTCATTAAAACTGTTTGGCTATAAAACAATTCTTGATGTGTATGAGGGGGCTTCAAAAAGTTAATGAAAGAGGAGGCAGCAAGATGGCAGACTAGGCAGAAAGGCTCTATGGATCTTCAAAAACAGTGATATAGACAATCTAAAGAAACAGATGATAGTCTTGGAACTCTGAGCTTCAAGTGAAGGCATAAGAGAAGTGGATTGAATGTTTATTAGGAGACAGAGCTTAGCAGACACGGCAAAAAAGGAGAGACTGGTGACTTGTGCCAGACAGCCAGACGAGCACAGCAATCTTGAGCTTTTGTGAGTGGCTTCAGAGACAAGAAAACTTGGTGTTGCAAAAACATACCTGTATGGCTTGCAGAGATAAAGGTACATTTTTTTTTTTTCTTGTTCTCCACACTCTCCTAGTGATCAGAAGTGAGACCAGCCACTACCTCAATACAGCACCAGGGAAGCTTCCACTTTTCCAATAGCCGACTCTGCATGAAGGTGAGTGCTGTGGTTCTGGGTCCCATTAAAGGAGGGGGAAGCTGTTTGCATTGACACCATCTGGGCGTGCCCAGCTCCAAATCTGCAGTGTGGGCCCTGACCATTCCTGGACTAGTTCTCACTAAGAGATGATAAAAAACAGACTGGAGATCTGTGTCAGTTGGCCACCCATGGTTTGGCCATCTTGAACTTTCAGAGGTGACTTTGAAGGTATAAAGGCAGTAGGTGACACAGAGGCATACCACTTATTGGTGGAGTGAAAGTGGTGAATTTTTTTCTTGTATCTTATATTACGCTGGTGACAAGATATGTGGCCATCCCCCATCTGCATACAATCCCAGGGAAGTTCCTGCTCTCTATTGTCAAAATCACATCAGAGTGTGTGGGGAGCTAGCAGCACCAACTCGACCCTTGAAATCAGGTGTGGCCTATTCCAGACCTGCAAAGCTAGTTCTGGTCAGCCTTGGACTAGAAGGATTTCTCACCCTCAGCTCCAATCTGAGATGGAAATACCCTGATACCCCCGCTGCTTTGGGGTCTGCACAAAATTTTCTGGATTGGGTTCCCAGACCAGATAACTCCTAGCCATACAGGAACTCCATCCAGGTCTAGGGTTGAATGTTGCCATCTCATTCCTTAATTCCTTACCTACTCATGATGTGAGGTCCTTGGCTGGCAGGAAATCCCACAATTTTCTCTGCTCTGTGTTTGCCACCAGCCCTGTTTTATTTTGTTTTCCTTTCATTGTTTTTGCTTGCTTATTATTTCTCTCTCACCTCTCTCTCTCTCTCTTGATTTCTAAACTTTCTATATTTCCTTTAATTTTTTTCTTCATTTTCTTTTGCTTCTCTTTCCCAACAGCTGCTGCTTCTTTCTTTCTTCTTTTTCTTTTTTTACACCCTATTTTCATTTTTTACTCTCTAGTATCTTTCCATTTTACTCATTACTCTCCCTAATTGTGTTTAGGTTTTTTCTTTCTTTTTGCTTTTCTCTTTTTTAATTGTACTATTTTTAATTCCTTCTTTGTTCTAATTGTTTTCGTATACTTTTTATAACTGTCTGTGTTGTTCGTTTTTTTTTTTTTTTCCTTTACTATTTTCATTTTTCCCTGTTGTTTGCTGGTTTGTGTTTGTTTTCTGTTTCTTTTTTTTATTTTTTATGTTTTTTCACTTTTGCCTCACCCAACAGGAGACCCTAACTGCATCCATATAACAACACCACAATGTCTTGAAACCAGCAGACAATTTCTGTTTACACAAAGAAACAAAACAGAGTGACTCAAATAATTGACCAAAAGGCAGCGCTAGAAAATATTTTTGAGAAATAAAGGGCATTGGAACTACCTGAAAAATAATGAAAGAGAATGATATTTATATACCACCAAATGATCGAAAGAAAAGTCGAGGAAAACAAGGAAGCATTCATGAAAGTACTATAGGAACAATCAAACAAAATAGATAAAGGATCAGAGATAATACAAAACTTGCAAACAGAAATCCAAAAAATTAATATTAAGATTTCAGAAATGAACTATGCATGAAAGAACAAAGGAGTAGATTTAAACCTATGGAAGCTCAAAGGAGTGACCTTGAAGAGAAATCTCAGAATGCAAGTAAGGTAGAAGAACAATCAGAAAGCAGAATGAAAAAAATCCAAAGAAAGGCTAAGATTCATGTGGGACACCATGAAGATGAATACCTTACTGGTGATGGAAATTTTGGATCAGGAAGAGACAAAAAAAAGATAGTCAAGAGATGTTGGAAGGAAACTTACATGACATCATGAAACACAAGAAGATAAGCATATCTGGAGCTATACAAACCCCAAACTGGATATTGTTGTGAAGTGATGTTGAGTCAGTTCTGACCCATAGCAACACTGTATAGGGTTTCCAAGGAGCATCTGGTAAGCTTGAACTGCTGACCTTGCAGTTCAAATGGCTTTGCAGTCTGGCACATTAATCCACAGTACCACACAATCACTAAGACATATCATAATCAACTCTTCAAAATGAAATACAAGGAAAGAAAGCAGCTCAGAAAAATGAAAAGTTACCTACAAAGGAAAACAAATAAGATTAAGGGCTGATTTCTCAATAGAAACCATGCTAGCAAGAAGGCAATGGGGAGACATAAACAAAACTTTGAAAGAAAGAAAAAAAGCCAACGAAGAATCATATACCCAGCAAAACTGTCCTTTAAATGGTGGTAGTAGTGTGCCGTGGAGTCAGTTCCAACTCATAGTGACCCTGTATAAGGTTTCAGAGGCTGTAAACCTTTACAGGAGTACAAAGCCTCAGTTTTCTCCCATGGAATGGCTGGTAGTTTTGAACTGCTGACCTTGAGGTTAGCAGCCCGACTCGTAACCACTACACTACCAGAGCTCCTTAAATATGATGGCAAAATTAGAACATATCCAAGTGAATAGAAATTAAATAAATTTTTAAAAACCAGATCAACTTTGGGCCAAGAACCAACAACAGCAGACAGCAATTGGAGGTTGACATACACAGCAACACCACCCAGAATTTAGTCCACATATAGAAGTGTCCAAAGTAAAACAAGACTACAAGACTGAAAATAGGGAATCAGGGCTATCAATTTATAAGCAAGACAACTACATAGCAAAAAGAGGGAAAATTATAGTTAAAATTGCAAGGAAGTCAAGTAGATTTCAAGATAAAAGAGATGGTTTTAAATTAATAAAATTATAAGTTAACTGCAGAGAAAATTAATACACCTTCATATAAAATCAAGAAAAGAGAAACCATGAAGATAGTATAAACATTAAAACAACAGCAGCGAAGAAATTGACAAGAAAAAGCAAAAAGAAAATGAACTCAGCACAGAAAAGTATGTGGAATATAGAAACCAGCAGTACCACAAAAACACACACACAGCAAAATAACTGCAATCAATTTATATCTATCAATAATTACACTGAGGTCAATGGATTAAATGCACCAGTCAAGAAACAGAGAGTAGCAGAATGGATAAAAAACAGCATCCTTCTTATCTATAAGAGATACACCTTACACACAAAGACAACATAGATAAAAAATCAAAGGATAGAAAAAATATATCTAGCTAATGGCAATAAAAAATGTGAAGGAGTGACAATATTAATTTCTGATAAATTAGACTTTAAGGCAAAAACCAGAATGAGAAAAAGGAGGGCATTATCTCATTATTAAAGGGTCAATTGAACAAGAAATCATAAACCATAATAAATATCTACGCTTCCAATGAAAGAGCCCCCAAATCCATAAATAAAACACAAATAGATTTGAAGAAAGAAAAAGGTAAATATACAAGAATAGTAGGAGACTTTAATACACCACTTTCGATAAAGGACACAACAACTGGAAATAAAATACAAACAACTTGACCTCACAGATGTATACAGAGTATTCAACCCCAAAACAATACAATACACATTCTTTTCTAGTGCACATGGAACACTCTCCAGAACAGGCCATATATCAGGTCACAAAGCAAACCTCAATACATTTAAAAACACTGAAATACTACATAGCATCTTTTCAGATCACGATGCTAAAAATTTAGAAATCAACAATAGGAAGATTAAGGGAAAACAATCAAATACATGGAAACTGACTAACACCCTGTTTAAAAGCTATTGGGTAATAGAAATTAAAAAAAAAAAAAATCCTTGAGTCAAATGAGAATGAAAACACAATATATCAAAACCATTTGCTGTTGTTCAGTGCCATTGAGTTGGTTCTGACACAAAGCAACCCTGTAT
>NW_006408813.1:46031-63580 GCF_000296735.1 Chrysochloris asiatica | reverse complement strand
TGGCCACTGTAATCTGTTCTCCATTTATCAAGGTATTATTTATTGGTTCATTTGTGAGAAATTTTGTTTTATTTACATTAAGGTGTAATCCATATCATAAGATGTAGTTTTGGTCAGCATCAGGAAGTATTTTAAGTTTTCTTTGCTTCCAGCAAGCCAAGTTGCATCGTTTGCACATCTCAGGTTGTTAATGAGTCGTCCTCCAATCCTGATGCCATGCTCTTCCTCATGTAATCCAGTTTCTCAGCTTGTTTGCTCAGCACACAGACTGAGTAAGTATGGTGAGAGGATACAACCCTGGTGCATACCTTTCCTTATTTTAAACCATTTAGTATCACCTTGGTCTGTTTGAATGGCTGCCTCTTGGTCTGTGTACAAGTTCCTCATGAGCAAAATTAGTGTTATATAATATTTTCAATGTTATCTATAGGTTGTCATGATCTGCACAGTTGAAAGTCTTTGCATAGGTCAACAAAGCACAAGTAAACATTTTTCTGTTAGTCTCTGCTTTTATCCAAGATTCATCTTGGAACAAGTTATATCCCTTGTTCCATACCCTCTTCTGAATCTGGCTTGGATTTATGGCAGTTAGTCAACTGTCCTGTTACAGCTATTTTAAAATTATCTTAAGTAACACTTTACTTGCATGTGATATTAATGATGTTGTCTGATGATTTTTGCATTCTGTTGGGTCACTTCTCTGGAATAGGAATAAATATGGATCTTGTACATTTGGTTGATCAGGTAGCTTTCTTCCAGATTTCTTGGCATAGATGATTGAGTGCTTCCAGTGTTGCATCAGTTTGTTGAAAGATTTCAATTTGTATTCCATCAGTCTGAGGAACTTTGTTTTTTGCCAATGCCTTCAGTGCACCTTGGACTTCTTCCTTCAGTACTATTGGTAGTTCATCACATACTATCTCTTGAAATGGTTGAACATCAGCCAATTCTTTTTGATACAGTGTCTCTGTGGTATTCCTTTCATCTGGACTCCTGGTGTGGTGCTATTGGATAAGCACCCAACCGCAAGGTCAGTTTGAACCACAAGGTCGGCAGTTCAAACTGGCAAGCTGCTTCTCAAAAACCCTATATCGAGTCGCTATGGGCCGGAACCAACTCAACAGCACTTAACAACAACAACATGAATAACACATCTTCACCCAGCACTTCTTTTGCTCTGCAGATCAGAGGATGAATGAAAAGTAGTCTTGGGTTTAAAGTTCAGTCTTGCTCCCTCTTCCAGATGTGTCCTTCCTCCTTGTATTAAGTACCTATACTGTTGATTATATACTGGACTGCTAACTGCAAGGTCAGTGGTTCAAATCCACCGGCTGCTCCTTGGAAACCCTATACAGAGTCCCAAAGAGCCAGAAGTGAGTCAGTAATACACAATAACATCAGAAGATGGAAGCAATATTCTGAACATAGGTGTTTGATACATGGGGGAATTCTTTTGTTGGGTGTCTATGTAGTTATTGCGGTTACATTCTCTAGTTGGATTGACCCTTTAATTATTATGTAATATCCTTCCTTGGCTCTTTTGCTAGTTGTTGCCTTACCGTCTATTTGTTCCAACATTAATGTAATCACTCGTGTTCTGTTTAGTCTGTCATTTGCTGGATGTATATACTTTTCCGATGCCTTGATTTTCAGCTTATTTTTATCTTTGTGTCAAAAGTTTGTCTCTTGTAGGCAACATATTGATGGATAGTTTTGTTATCCATTCTGCTACTCTTTGTCTCTTGACTGGTACATCTATTCCATTTACATTCGGTGTAATTATCAATAGATATGAATTTACTGCTGTCATTTTATTTTATTGTAATTTGTTTTCTGAGCTCTTTTTGTTTATTAGGTTGTTGTTGTTTGTTTGTTTTCAATGTTCTTCATTACTACTGATTTTGTGGTTACTGAGTCTCTGTGATTTTTTTCTTTTTCATTATGTTGAGAAGGTTATTAATTTTCTTTGTGGTTATTCTCACATTTACTTTTATTTTCCTAACATTAGTCTATTCTATATTGAAATAGCCTTAAATTTCCTTCCATATGGAAGTTCTATAACTACCATTTAGTCACTACTTTTGCTATCCAGTTGTCCTCGTTTACAGATTGATAATTTTTTTAAGTATTGTTTTTGTTGTTGTTGTGTGACTCACAGTGACCCTATGGACACACACACACACACAAAATGTGCCTGATACTGTGACATCCTCACAATTGTCATGCTTGAATCCATCATTACAGCCATTGTGTCAGTCCATCTCATCAGGGTATCCCTTTTTTTCTCTGATCCTCTAACATGCATGATATAATTTTCTAGGTCCCTTCTGATAATATGTCAAAGTTTGTGAGAAGAGCTCTCACTATCCTGGCTTCTAAGAAGCATTCTGGCTGTACTTCTTCCAAGACAAATTTGTTTTTCTTCTGACAGTTCAGGGTACTTTCAATATTCTTCGCCAACACTATATTTCAACAGCAATGATTCTTCTCCAGTCTCTCTTATTCATTGTTTGGCTTTCATATGCAACTGAAAAGACCATGGCTTGGGCCAGGTACACCTTAGTTTTCACAGTGACATCTTTGCTCTTTAACACTTTAAAGAAGTCATTTGTAGCACAGTTTCTCAATGTAATATATCATTTTATATCTTGACTGGTGCTTTCATGAGTGTTGATTGTGGATCCAAGTAAAATGAAGTCCTTGTCAGCTTCATTTTTTTTCTATATTTATCATGATGCTGTTTCTTGGTCCAGTTGCAAGTGTTGTGTTTTCTTGCAGTGTTACTAGTTCTCTTTGCTTTTAAGTAAGGTTTGTCATAAGCATATCATAGAATCTCGCAGCCTTTATTTTTGAAAATTCTTCATCTGCAATGCTTTCTGGGTGACGTTGTCATGTGTCTCAATCTCAGGTTGTCTGATATTTGTTCTCTGTCCAAAGGAATCCCTTTAATATTCTTGTATGGTGTTTTTGTTTTTGCTTTTTTAGTCTTAAAAAAACAAAACTCTTAATTTATATTTAATTGGAAACGTCCTAATTTTATCAGCATATTTTAAGGACAGTTATGCTGGCTATATAATTCTTGGTTGGCAATATTGTTTCTTTCAGGCTTATATATATACCATCCCTTTGTCCTCTTGCCTATAATGTTTCTTCTGAGAAACCAGAATTAGTCTAATTGGTTCCTCTTTGTAGGTAACATTTCATTTATCTTGAGCTGTTATTAAGACTTTTGTTTTTCTTTGGTTTTGGAAAGTTTAATTATGATACGTGTTATTGATTTTCTGTTGGGGTCTATCTTATTTGGGGGTTGGTTGAGCTTCTTAGATATATATCGTCTTGTCTTTCATGACAAGAAATCTCTGAAATTTTTTTCTGTGCTTCTTTTGGTCCCTTCCTGCTTTGGGATTCCAATTATATGCAATTATTTTTCTTGGTGGTGTTCCACAACATTATTAGGTTTTCTTCATTCTTTATTCTAATTGTTCCTTTAACAAATTGGCATCAAGGGCTCTGCTCTGATGTCTATCTCATTGATTCTGACTCCTACTGATTACAGTCAACTCCTTGGACCTTCCAATGTGTTATCTAATTCTGAAATTTCACTGTTAATTTGCAGTTTTAGTAGCTGTTTTTATATGGTTTCTAATTGTCTATTTGTCATATTATTCTTGCATTGGTTTACTGAATCCCTTTAGAGTTCTGTTTTCTCTGATCCCTTTCTTGATCTCTTGGTGGTGAAGGTGGTGTGCCATGGAGTCGGTTCCGACTCATAGCGACCCTGTGTAGGGTTTCTGAGGCTATAAATCTTTACAGGAGCAGAAAGACTCATCTTTCTCCTGTGGAATGGCCGGTAGTTTCAAACTGCTGACCAACTTGTAACCACTACACTACCAAATCTCTTGGAGGGCCCTATATAGGGCCCTACATATCTATCTGTATACAGATAGGTCTTTTGAATTCGTTATTAGGGTGGTTTCATTACCATTTCTTCCTCAGAAAGGTGTTGCTTTCTCATTTTGGTCACTTGCTGGAGTCGTCTTGTCCTGCGTCTTTAAGTGACTTGAAAGTGTTATTCTACTTATTTGTTTATTATGTTTGTTTGCTGAGTAATGATGGTCACACTAATCTGGATGTCCTGGAGTGCTTGCCACCTGTCTCTGAGTGGATGGGATAGTGGTTGTATGCGTAAGCATGGGTCTCTCTGTTTGCTTGCTAGATTTCTATGTCTGTTGACGGCAGGTTGTGTGATGGGGTTGGGGAATGTGGTGGCAGATTAGCATGTGTATATTAACATGTTCACTGCCTCTTTTCACAAGGGGGTGGAAGTAGGGGTGGGGGAGAAGGAGGTAGGGCATAGGGCAAGCAATGGGTGTGGGAGGAGGGAAGGATTGATGGGCAGGTTCATGTTGGATCATGCTGCTACCACTTTGTAACCTGCAGGGGAGGTTGGCAGGCAGGAAGGGTGGGGTAAGCAGCCTATGTCATTTGGTTGTTCATTGGGTAGAGCGTGGTGAGATGGCAATACCATGCTAGAGTAGCCTGCTGCCACTCAGCTGGGACAGTGGGCTGGAGGGGCAGGACAAGTGGCAACCATCATGCTGGAGCACCTGCTGCCACTCAGGTGGGTGTGTGGGCAGGAGGGGTGGAGTGAGTGGTCAGCATCCCACTGGAGTGGCCTGTCATCTCTAGGCAGGAGGGAAAGGGAGGGCTCATATCTTGGTTCCCTATGGTCAAAATTGCAAGGATGGGGGTTTGAACTGTTAATCACCAGGAGGGTGTGGACAGACCCTGTTCCTTTGGTCACTGGGTGAGAGTAGCAGGCTCTTCCCATTGACAGCAGTCACAGTTGGGACCTTATTATACTCCAGTTATGTATACACAGTTATTCTATGTTCTGTTGGAAATTCTGTGAAGTTATCTTCTATGCTCTTCATCTTTGTCTCAAGATGGCTGTACTGTTCCAAGTCAGCTGGCAGGACCCCTCTACTCTGCCTCTTCTCACTCACTGCTCTCAGCTAATTTCTTCTTCCAATCGGTGTTTGATCTATTTGGCTATTCTTTCATTTGATGCTCAGGGTTACAAGATTGTCTTCTGTATTGTTAAACTTAGTTTCTTGGGTCTTTGATGTAGAGAGTTGGAATGGTATGCCTGAGTAAGCCATAATCTTGCCCAAGCACTCTAGATCCATGATAATATATTATTTGGGGTCTCTGGGTGGTATAAATGGTCAATGCACTCAGCTGTCAATTGAAAGGTTGGAAGTTCAAATCTACCCAGAGGTCCTTTGGAAGTAAGACCTGGTGATTTACTTTCAAAGCACCAAACATCAAAAATACTATGGAGAGGTCCCTGGGGCCATCACGGGAGAAGAGTAGAGAGCGGGACCCTACCCAGAGAAGCAGTGACGCCAGAGATGGAGGAAGAGATGATGACATGAAGAGATGGAGCAGTTGGGGACTCTAGACCCAGAGAGGGAGAGGGGCTGTGTGCTGATGACTGGGGGTGCAGGCTTGCAGGGTATACCCTTTGGCTGGTTGATGACGCATGGAGGGGATTGTAACCATGGCAATGAGACAATATACGATAGGATGAATATAAAACTAATGTTCTCCCATGTAAACTGTCACATAATTCACAATAAAACATTTAAAAGAAAAATACTATGGAGCACAGTTCTACTGTGACACACATGCAGCTGCCATAAGTCAAAATTCACTTGATCACAACTGAGTTTTTGTTTATTTTTTGCACACAGCAAAACATTACTAATACCTCAGAAATGTTACCAGTGCTTCCATTGTTGCTAGTAGTTCCAGGCTCTAAAAGCATACAGCCAAAACCCTAACACCCTTGGAAGAACACACTCACAGAGACTTACAGATAAGGCTACCGAATGCAAATAGAGCCATCAAGTTGGGAGTGTACTTCAGTGTTCACAAAAGCTGCTTCCTCATCCAATATGCATTTCTTCCATTTGAAAGCCTGCTCTGCATAGCAAAGGCAGGCTTCCAGCAAATTCAATTTTTCTTCTATGATGAAACTCGGGGTTAGAAATCTCTTTTGCATTTCTGTTAAAGTGCTGACTGTCCTAAATTATGTTTGGCCTCCTAGGAAACTATTAAAGGAAAAGGATAACATAGGATACCAGACAGATTCTGGGAAAAGAGAGAAAGGGGACCAAGTAACATGATGGATTTGGATGAGGAGTGGGTTGGCCTCAGATTTTTTTGAAAAGTTTTTTTTCATCCAAGATTTATTAAGAACCTGCTCTGTGCCAGATGTTGTGCTGCCACAGAAAATCCAAACACAAATTAGATACTGTCTCTGTCTTCAAGATGGCAACAATCTAGTGTAGAGCACAAGATGACACGGACTTCCTTCATCGAGACCAACTGTATGTCAGGTCCATGTGCTGAATGCTGGTTACAGAGTGGTGAGTGATCCACGCACTGTAGAACTGTAGAACCCCTGTCCTAATGAGGCTCCCAAACCAATCTGCCATTGCACCTGCCCTATGATCACCACATGGGGCCAGAGTCCTAGAGCCCCCCAAATCTGCTTGAGTCTTCTGTAACAAATCTTTGGAGATTCTGCTTATGCTCCCATTATAAGGAACATAACCCTGTGAGTGGAGAACAATTACTGTATTTTCAATTATACAAAGCCAAATACTTTGGGAGAGAAATAAGACAATCCTCAGACATGCAATCTTCTCAGCCAGGAAGCACAGCAGCCAGAGGGAGCAGTGATGGCCATCCGTCTTCCTAGCTCAACCTGAGAACAAACAATCTTCTCTGAATATTAAAGGCCAGGGAACAATTTAACGAGAGATTCTGCACTTGCTTTCTCTACCCTACCCTATTCAGTGAAATGAAATTCTGATGTTCAGAGAGCTCTGACTAAGTAGATAATACAGCCACATTTTTCAAAGAGCCTGTTATGGCTTTTTATCCTCCACAGCATCTAATACCTGTCACACATTTTAGATTAAAATGAATATGGAAAATGCAGCCTCACTCAGCATTTCTTTTGCTCTTCAGGTCAGAGGCTAGAATGAAAAGCAGCCTTGGGGTTTAAAATTCAGTCCTGTTCACTCTTCCAGATGTGCCTAATCCTCCTTGTATTAAGCACCTACTATCAGAGGAGTTCTGGTGTGGCGCTGTGGGTTAGTGTACCAGACTGCAAAGCCATTTGAACTGTAAGTTCAGTGATTCAAGCTCACCAGCTACTCCTCAGAAACCGTATACAGGGTCGCTATGGGTCAGAACCAATTTGATGGCACTTAACAACAACAATCAGAAGATGCAAAGAATATTGTGAACATGTTATTGTTGTTGTTAAGTGCCGTTGAGTCGATTCCAACCCATAGTGACCCTTTATAGAGTTTCCGAGGATCAGCTGATGTTGAACCGCCTTAGTGGGTGCTTAATACATGGGGGTGGGGGACACATCTGGAATGGGGAGCAAGACTGAACTTTAAACCTCAAGGAGGATTTTTATCCCAGCCTCTGATCTGCAGAGCAAAAGAAGTACTGAGTGAGGCTGTATTTTTCATAGTAATTCTAATAGAATATGGAAGATGAAAGAAATACACAGAGTCACTGTAAGTGACCAAAAAGAACTGGTCAATGTTCAACCATTTCAAGAACTATCATAAGATCTAGAAGCAATGATACTGAAGGAAGATGTCCAATTTGCACTGAAGGCAGTAGCAAAAAACAAGGCTCCAGGAATTGATGGAATATAAATAGAAAAGTTTCAATAAATTCATGCAGTGCTGGAGGTGCTTACTGTCTAGGCCAAGATATTTGGAAGACAGCTACCTGGTCAACCAATTAGAAGCGATCTATATTTGTGTCCTTTACAAAGAAAGGTGACCCATTGGAACACAGAAATCATCTAACAATATTATTAATACCACATGCAAGTAAAAATTTCCTTAAGATAATTCAAAAATGGTCACAGCAACACATCAATAGGGAGCTACCAGATATTCAAATGAATAAAGAAGAGGATGTGGAATGAAGGGTATCATTGTTGACATCACATGGATCTTATCTGAAGAAAGATGTTTGTGGTTTACTGATTATGCAAAGACATTCGACTGTGTGGATCATAACAAACTATGGATAGTATCTCAAAAATGGGTATTCCAGAACATTTCATTGTGCTCATAAGGAACCTGTGCAAAGATCAATAGGCAGTGATTTAAACAGAACAAGGGTACAGTGAATGATTTAAAATCAGGAAAGGTGTGCACCAGGGTTGTAACCTTTCACCATATTTCTTCAACCTGTATGCTGAGCAAATAATCTGAGAAGATGGATTATATGAAGAAGAACAGGGCATCAGGACTGAAGGAAACATCATTACCAACCTGCCATATGCAGATGATGTGACCTTGCTTGCTGAAAGCAAGGGAAATACTGATGAAGATTAAAGATAACAGCCTTCAGTATGGATTGTACCTCAATGTAAAGAAAACAAAAGTTATAACAACTGGACCAATAAATAACATGACAAACTGAAAAAAACCCTGAAGTTGTCAAAGATGCAATCAACACTCATAGAAGCAGCAGTCAAGAAATTAAAGGATGTATTGCAATAGGCACAAGAACTCCTTAAAGAGTTCAAAAGCAGAGATGTCATATTGAGGACAAAAGTGTCCCTGACCCAACCACCTCATATGCATGTGGAAGTTGGACAATGAATAAAGATGACCAAACAAGACTCTGTGCATTTGAACTATGATATGATGTTGGTGAAGAATATTGAAAGTACCATGGACCGCCAGAAGAACAAACAAATCTGACTTAGAAGAAGTACAGCCAGAGTGCTCCTGAGAAGCTAGGATGGTGAGACTTTGTCTTTCATGCTTTGGACATGTTGTCAGGAGGGACCAGTCCATGGAGAAGGACCTCATGCTTGGTAAAGGTAATGGTCAGTAAAAAGTAGGAAGCCCATTAATGAGATGGACTGACACAGTGACAGCCATGATGGGCTCACACATAACAATTGCGAGGACCGGGCAGTGTTCCCTTCGTAGTGCATCGGGCCAATGTAAACCCACCTAACAACAAAAACAATGTTCAAAATAAGGAACACCAGTGGCACAGTAGATTAAGTGTTGGGCTGCTAACAGAAAGGCTGGAGGTTCAAACCAATCAGTCACTTTGCAGGAGAAAGATGAGGCAGTCTGCTCTTGTAAATATTTACAACAGATGCTGAAAGCCCATGAAATACTTCTACTGTGGCCTATGGGGTCACTGTAAGTTAGCATTTACTTGACAGCAGTCTGTACAGAAATCCCTGGGTGGCACAAGTAGTTTGTACTTGACTACTAACTTAAAGGTTGGCAGTTCTAACTCACCCAGCAACAGTGTGGAAGAACGGCAATGATTTAAAAGAAAACACAAACAAATCCACTGCCACTGAGTCCATTCCGACTAATGTTGTTAAGCTCTGTCGAGTCGGTTCTGAGTCATAGTGACACTGTATAGGGTTTCTGAGGAGGAGCTGGTAGATTTGAACCATCAGCCTTGTGGTTTTGTGGTTAGCAGTCCAGTGATTATTTACCACACCACACCAGGATTCCAAAGCAACTTTATATAAGGTGTCTGAGGCTGTAAATCTTTACAGGAGCATAAAGACTCATCTTTCTCCCACAGACCAGCTGGTGGGTTTGAACTGCTGACCTTGTGGTTAGCAAGCAAGTACTTATTGTACAGTGCCACCAAGATCTTGAAACCCTATAGAGCAGTTGTACTCTGTAGTACACAGGGTTGCCATGAGTTGGCATCAGTTTGTTGGCAATGCATTTGCTTTTCTGATTTATGTTCAGAAATGAGGCATTAGAGGTAGAACTCTTGCCTTCCATGCAAACCTGGATTCAGTTCCCTCCCAATTCAACTAATGTAGAGCCACTCCCCATCTCTCAGTGGAGGCTGGTGTGTTGCTATGATGCTGAACAAGTTTCAATGGATCTTAAAGCCTAAGATGGACTAGGAAGAAAGGTCTGGCGATCTACTTCAAAATAATCAGCCAATGAAATCCCCATGGATGCACCTACTACACCACCAATAAACTCTCTAGTTTATTGCTATCTCTAGAATATGGAGATAGCAGAGGGCCAGACAGCATCTGATTCTATTGTACATGGGGTTGCCATGAGTCGCTAAGCACAACAACAAGAACAACATAGTCAGAAAGAGTATGACTTTGGAGTTGAGCTTGCCACTGATCTGCTGTTGACTTACGGAAGTCAATTTTCCCCTTTGAGTCTCAATTTGCTCCTCTGGACAGTGGGAATAAAAATCTTCCCCTGTTCCCCCTATAGGACTATGAGGAGAATCAAATGAGATCACATAAAGAAGAGAACTGGCACACGTATGGAGTCGTGGTATGGCACTGCAGGTTAATGTGCTGGACTACAATGTCTGTTTGAACCACACGTCAGTGGGTCAAGCTCACCAGCACTCCTCAGAAACCCTATACAAGGCCGCTTTGAGTTGGGATGGACTCGATGGCACTTAACAACAACAACAACAAGGCACTCAACAGATGGATGCTCCATTTATTCTGTCCTGCCCTTGGGACAACCTGAGAGAAAACTCCTTCTCTAAGCTTATACCCTTATTTTAACTTGGACTTTCTTTCTACTGCCTTATTTCCTACATGTAGCCCAGGAAATTCCAGAACTGTTACTATTTGTTAAGTATTGACTGCTTTCTTTTGGCCTACATTTTGTTGTCAATTAAGTGGTAAGGCATCCGTGCAGTATTTGTACAACCCAAGCAAAATGAGTACATACTGTCCTCATTGAGATGCTGTTTAATTTAACTGATGCAAATCCTCAGATAATGAGAAACTTTCATATTCCATCTAAAAACAAATCTTCAGTAATTAGCATCTTCTTGTCATCAATGTGTTTCTGTAGGTTGGCTGAAAGGTCAGGGTCAGGCATTGGCAGCACTCCAAAACCCAGGTCTATTGGGAGTTTCGCATCTCAGTCGGCTGGAAAGAGTAACTTAGGAAAGCGGGAAACTTCTCAGCATTTCTAATATCATATCATCAAAATGACCTGACACTTGGCACCCACTATACAGAAGGCCCCCAAATACTTCCCAGTCACCATTTGTCCCCCATTAAACCTTCTTTGTCACATGTATTGAACCAACATATCTATTGCTCAATCACTGTGTGACTCAGGAAAGTCTCTATCCTTATTTTGGTCTCAATCATCTCAGTAAATCAAGTAATCTGGAGCAGGGCCAGGATGAACTCTGGAATTTACTGGATTTAATATTCTTTGATTGTCCCTACCCTTACCCAACACCACCACCAATAAACTCGCTAGTTAACAACAGGAAGGGTTTTATTGGCAGGTTATTGGGGAACTTGCAGATTCAGTGAGGGACTGGAGTAGAGAAATCAAACAATGCATTGCATTAGGCAAACCTGCTGCAAGAGAGCTTTTTAAAGTGTTAAAGAACAAAGATGTTAGTGTGAGGACTAAGGTGCACCTGACCCAAGCCATGTGTTTTCCATCACTTCACATGCATGTGAAAATTGGACAATGAAAAAGGTAGATCAGAGAAGAAGCCATGCATTTCAATTATGGTATTAGAGAAGAATATTAAAAGTACTATGGAGTCCTGGTGTGGCGCTGTGGGCTAATGCGCCAGACTGCAAAGCCGTTTGAACTGCAAGGTCAGCAGTTCAAGCTCACCAGTTGCTCCTTGGAAACCCTATACAGGGTCGCTATGGATTGGAACTGACTCCACAGCATTTCGCAACATGACCTCCCACAGAACAAATGAATCTGTCTTAGAAAAAGTATAGCCATAATGTTCCTTAGAAGTATGAATGGTGAGATTTGGTCTTTTGTACTTTGGACATGTTGTCAGGAGGAGATAAGTCACTGCAGAAAGACCTCATGCTTGGAAGAGTCAAGGGTCAGCAAAAAAGAGGCAGACTCCCTGGTGTGAAGGACTGATACAGTGTGAAGGCAGTAAAAGTGGGTTCAAACAGAATAACAGGTGTGAGGATGGCTCAGGACCAAGCAGGGCTTCCTTATGTTATGCATATGGTTGTTATGAGTCAGAGCTGACTCAATGGTACCTCACAACCACAGCAACAACAACTTATCTTTCTATTTATTGTCTGCTTAGCTGTATCTTTTCATTCATTTTATGTACGTTTCTCAAAGGAACCCTAATGGTGCTGTGGGTTATGTGTTTGGCTGCTAAATGCAAGGTTGGTGGTTCTAACCCACTAGTTGCTTCATGGGAGAAAGAGGATGTGGTTGTCTACCTCCAGAAAGATTTACAATCTTGGAAACCCTATGTAAGGGTGTCTTGAGTCAGAACCGACTAAATGGCAATGGATTATATGTATATACACTATAGGAAAGCTGACTGGAAGCTCTAATGATATGGGATATGGGCTTTGTCATCTGGTTCACCTTGCTTTAGGAAAGTGAGCAGAGATCTGCCACTAGGTCAGTAGTTCCCTGGCATCTCCCACTCAAGAGCCTTTCTACGGTACTGACAAGTGGATTGTTTTTCTTGTCAAGTGCCGTCAAGTCAGTTTCAACTCAGAGCAACTCTGTATAGGGTTTCCAAGGAGCGGCTGATTAATTTGAACTGCCGACCTTGTGGTTCAAATTGACCCTGCGGTTGGTCCAGTGCATTATCCCATAGGCAGATTAGATTCTTCCTAACCTGCAGATGCTTCTGCACAAATTCTAAGCTGTGTTTTCCTCTGCTCTGCACCAATAGCTACCAATGTTCTATCCGTTGTCTATGTCCCAGAAATTTGCTGCTATTTCTGACCCAGTGATGACCTCTCCACAGGTTTCCTTGGTGTTGGGCACTTATACCTATTTATATCTGGTGTAGAGCTGTATGATAAGCACTGGTTTGCATAGAAAACCAAAAGGTAAGAACACACTCAGCATTCCTCAGACTGAAGGAACTAAAGAAACAATTCAAATCTCAACTTGAAGTACTGAAAGATTCTATGGGCAAAATATTGAATGATGCAGAAAGCATCAAAACAAGATGGAAGGAATACACAAATTTGCCACCCACTACCTCTTAAAGTGTAGAAGAGCAAAGATATCAGTTTGAGGACTAAGGTGTGCCTGAGTCAAGCCATGGTATTTTTAATCACCTCATATGCATGTGAAAGCTGGACAGTGAACAAGGAAGACCATAGAAGAATTGACGCATTTGAGTTGTGGTGTTGGAGGAGAATATTAAAAGTACCATGGACTGCCAAAATAACAAAGAAGTACAGCCAGAATTCTTCTTGGAAACCATGATGGCTAAACTTCGTCTCTCATACTTCAGACATATCATCAGGAGGGACCAGTCCCTAGAGAAGGATATCATGTTTGGTAAAATGGATGGTCAGAGAAAAAGAGGAAAACCCCCAATTAGATGGGTTGGCACAGTGGCATCATCGATGGGCTCAGGGATAGTAATGATAGTGAGGTTGGCCCAGGACCAGGCAGTGTTTCGTTCTGCTGTGCACAGGGTCACTATGAGTCGGTACCGACTCGATGGCACCTAACAACAACAACAGCTAATCACAAGGTCAGCAGTTGAAACCCACCAGCCTCTCCTTGAAAATCCTATACAGGGTCAGTATTAGTTGGAACTGACTCGACGGCATTCAACAACAACAAATTTTATTATCATTTTTATATGCCTAGCATACCATAATGAACCAGAAGTTCCCTGCCTGGTACTGAGTTTCTGTTTGGGGTGATGAGAAACTTTTGGAAATAGGTTGTGGTGATGACTTCACAACATGGGGAATATAATTAATGCCACTGAATTGTACACTTGTTAGCTGCTGTCAAGTCAGCCGCCAACTCATAGAGCCCCCATGGACAACAGAAGGCTACATTGCTTGGTCAAATGGTTCAAATGGCAAAACTATTTTACAGTAAAAAAAAAAAGTAAAGCCCCCTCATCTGCCTTAGTCATCACAACATATGACCTTATACTTTCCTTCCCTTAGAAAATAAAGGCTTACTGAGTTAATACTTTCAATTTACAGCCCTTCTTTTAATAAATTTGTATTTGTCCCTTTCCTCAAAAGAAAAAAATCACCCTTGTCCATAGGTATTCCCTACCTCCATGTTCCTGTGCTTTTTCTTATGAGAAAATTGGTAACAGGCTCATTTCTTTAGCATATCTTCTCAAAAAGGAGAGAGAAAGAAAGAAAAAAAAAAATTATGGAAGAGAATATCATCACACTCATGAAAAGACTTAAACTCCTTAATAGATGATCTGAAGCATTTCTGAGGGAACGTGCTCTCCTCTGAGATACTGTTCATATTTCTTCCTGTGATTTCTAGGTAGATTTATCAAATCTATGATTTATCAAAGATGAAACATAGAAAAGAGTTGATTGCATCCTCCAATGATTTACCCATATGTTCCTAGGTCCAATAAAGTACAAAGTACATTGCCACATTTCTGTGGTTATTATTATAAATAAATTAAAAACAAACATCTATTTTCTATCTCGGTTTGCATCTTTTATCTTAGATATGCAATTTCCTCACAAGACTGCACTTCATGGATTTCATTCCCGCCTCTCTTTCTCACTCATAATTTTCAGATTAATATTGAGAAACATCAGGGAACTCAAGATACGCAGACAGACACCAAGGGAAGAGGGTGTTTCAAGAAAGAGACGAGTACTTAATAGCACTGAAATACCAAGAGTTTGAGGAGGACAGAACTGAGAAAATCAGGATTGAGTGTGATGAGACCAACCGAGATCATTGGGGAGCTCAATGAGAATCGTTTTTAGAAGCTGCTTAGATCAAAGGTCCATAATGTAAGATACTAAGAATTGAAATGCAGACAGGCTGAAGAGAAGTATCTAGGTGAAAGTGAAGGAAATGGCAGGGGTTGAGATTTTTAAAAATGGGGTCACTGTTAAAACTAGCATGGTTGTAGCATGTCTCTAGCCAGAGGATAAAAAGGTCAAAAAAAAAAAAAAAAGAGAAGGAAAGAGAATGTGCAAAAGAATTAGAAGGCTGAGCAAGAGAAACGCATACTTCTTGTTCTTAAATGTGGCAGTTACTCCTCAGTTTTGTCTTTAGTCTTCTCTTTTGCACCTACACACTCTCTCACAAGTATTTCAGTCATTCTCAGAGTTCTGATTTTAAGCTCCAGCTCAAACTTTGGTCACAATGCTTTGGATTACCTGCTGGGTATAGATGTCTTGCCAGACCACAGACTCAGTGACTCTCAAAGTACTCCTGTGCTCCAAGCCATTCTCTTCCCTTGTTTTCTCTCATGGAACACTCACTGTCCACATGCCACTGAGAAAAATTCTAGCATCTTCTTTGTCTCATCCCTTTTTCTTGCTCCCCATATCCACTAAACCCTGCTAAATCTCCCTTCACAGTGACTCTTGAAAATATCCTGTTCTGTCATGTCCATCCCCACTGTCCCTGCCCTAGAACATGAATCACTGGTACCTCTATCCCTAGTCTTATCTTCCTTCATGCAACCTTCCACACAACTATTACTGTCATCTTTACCATTTTTATCATGTCATTGCCCTATTTCAACAAGCATGCAAATATTTCATTCTTAATACCTTTAGTACAAATAAAAGACAATTACTTATCCTGACATTTAAGGTCCTCCACAATCTTGTCCCTGCTTTTCTCTCAAACTATGTATTGTGTTAATCTCCAAAGAGAATCCTTCACTCCAGCCAAATGGTCCGTTTGCTATTCCTCTGCTCACACTGTTTATCTGGCCTGAAATTATATTCTTTAAATCATATCAAGAATTGACATTCTTTCTATCCATTAAGGCAATGTACTTTGTACTTTATTGGACCTAGGAACATATGGGTAAATCATTGGAGGATGCAACCAACTCTTTTCTATGTTTCATCTTTGATAAATCTACCTAGAAATCACAGGAAGAAATATGAACAGTATCTCAGAGGAGAGCACGTTCCCTCAGAAATGCTTCAGATCATCTATTAAGGAGTTTAAGTCTTTTCATAAGTGTGATGATATTCTCTTCCATTCATTTCCACACAAAATAACCTCCCTAATCCTAGAGAATTATATGCTTCCAACACTAAATTTCCCTCAAATATTATCTGGCCCAACCCTTCTCACTGTTCATAAAGTGAGGCTTGGTGAGAAGAAGTGATCTGCTAAGTGAGTTGGTGACTCAGGTGGGTCTAGAATCCAGACCTCCAGCATCTCAAGGCCATGTGTTGACCACTGTCCCAGATGATCACCTTATTTACTCTATGATTCTTTCTTTTTAGTGTCTTGGAGTATAGCTACGTAGTTGTTTCCCACATCCCTGATACGTTACTGAGTTCCAGGAGAGCAGCACATAACCCATTGCTTTGAACATAATAGGCACTAAGCACATGTGAATTGACTGAACAAGAAATGATATATCACTACCTGACACAAGCTATCCAATTCCATTGTCTTATTAGCATATTCCATCAATTAAAATTAGCAAATATCTTGGGTCCTTGAACAATTACAATGACAAAGCCCTAGTATCCATTTCACAGAATCTGCAAATAACAGAGATGAACAGGCCCTTGAAGGTCATCTCACTTATTATATTGAAGGGGAAACTGAGATTTAAAGAGGAATAAGACTTGTTCAAACATACATAGAAAACAAATGACATTATCAGGACTAGAAATGAAATCTCCAAATTCCCGAGCCAAAATTTTCCATAACCCAAGGGAGCAAGTTGCATACTGCTACAGTTAAAACGTTAAGTACATGGAGTTTGGAGTCTATCTGACCTGGATTTGAATCCCAGCTCTGCCACTTGAACAAGTTAATTAACCCCAGTGAAACTCAATTTCCTTTATCCTCAGTAATAAGTCTGCTTGGGGAGATTGGAGGCTAATTGAGGAGATAGCATTCTCTACTAGGCTATGGTGCTGTTTATATCAGGTCTCTCGTCTGTGTCTTCTGCACTGGATTGAGAAGCTTCAACACCAGTTTAGGCCCAAGGCCAGGCAGGTCCCTGAAGACATGAAAAGGAAGGCATAGCCCAGCACACCCAGTGATGTGTCCTACATTTTGCTCATAGGCCTTGAGAATGAGCACTCCTGTACTTGACTGGCGGGGAGCCAAACACTAGGAACATTTGGAAGATTAACTGATTATATACTGCGAGGCTCCAGGGAACAGACACTGAAGTAATTAGAAAGCACCCTCAGGAGGGGTTATTCCTCCCTGGTAGGCCCATTGTCAAACTGTCAACAACAGCAACGGAAATTCACTGAGTAAAGGAAGACATTTTAGCGCTAAAGCACTGGGTTGGAACTGCTTAGTGCTAGGATATCCAGAGGTACTTTAAGACCCCACCAAGGATTGCCAAAGAAAGTCACAAAAAGTAGAGAAGAATCATCCAAGGGTGATTAGCACCAGCCTCTTGTGTAGCTCTAGCTGCAGGGACAGAGCTATTGGTGGAATATTATAACCCCCTAACATAAGGAGCTCTGGTAGCGTAGCGATTAC
>NW_006408813.1:42574-45736 GCF_000296735.1 Chrysochloris asiatica | reverse complement strand
CTAACACATATAGATAAGGCCTTGACCTCAGAATATGTGATGAAGTAAGTCCTGCCACATACTGTCAGGAAAAGGTCCCGGACCTTTGAGAAATAAAGGCAATATTTAAGCTATTGGTGACCATTATCCAAGCTACTGTATTTCTAGAAATTAGTGTGGTGAAGAGTGATCAAAATGAATGAAGTCCCTATTTGGATGCCCTGTTCAGGGACAATCTGAGATCCTGACTGCCTAGGCAGAAAAGAAGGAGTTTTGTGCACAGGTATGCAAGGGGACAAAGGTGAGTAGGGATATTTTCCTCTTATCACTCTACCTATCCAAAGTAGCCATCCATATCATACAATCTCCTTTAATCCACTCCAAAGCCTTACAATCAGTTTCCATTCATTCCACAAATACTGATTAGATTGCTATTGTATGCCAGGCACAATGTGAGGTGGGTTTAACAATGGATCAAATACAGTCTAGAGTCATCGTACTCCCTCTTTATTCATAATGTCTATCCCTTGATATTCTGAAGGAGCTCTGGTAGCATAGTGGTTATGAATCGGGCTACGAACCGCAAGGTCAGCAGTTCAAAACTACCAGCTGTTCCAAGGGAGAAAGATGAGGCTTTCTGCTCCCGTAAAGATTTACAGCCTTGGAAACCCTGTACAGGGTTGCTATGAGTCGGAACCACGTCCATGGCACACAGCCACCACTATCTTGATATTCTATAAAGCGTCTGACAATTATTTCTCTTTTAGATGAAAGCCTATGGTTGTCTCTTCCATGGAACATGCTCACTGTCAGTCCTCTTCCCTTCTCTTTTCTTCTCTTCCCTTCTTCTCTCAGCTCTTTCCCTAGCCCCCACACATAGGAATAACATTATGTTCCAGATATATATGTTTAAGCGTGATTTCTCCTGATAGCTTGTGTACCTACAAAACTCAGTATACCTTCCTTATCACACAATAAGTGTTCAGTGCTACAAAGTTTAACTGAAGTTGCCCCTCATGTCATGATTCAGAATAATAATCACTATTCATGTTCCTGGTGCTATGCTGAACATTTAACATGCACAATTTAATTCCCACTATAATTCTACAGAATAGACTGGATTATTAGAATAGTGCAGTTCCAAGGAGAACACAGGGCTGTCTAATCCTAAACCCACTGCTGTCGAGTTATAATAATCCCTTAGGACTATGTAGAACTGCCCCATAGGGTTTCCAAGGCTAGAATATTGACAGAATCCGACTGCCGCATCATTTTCCTGTGGAGTGGCTGTTAAGGTGGAGCCATGGCTGCCAAGTCAAAATGCTAATCAGCTCATCATATGGCCCCTATCAGCCTTCTACCAAGTCAACCAAACCCACCACCACTGACTCCATTTGGATTCACAGTGACCCTATATAGGGTTTATTGATTCTGTAAATCCTTACAGGAGAAGACAGTCTCATCTTTCTCTCATGGTGTGGCTGGTGGGTTTGAATCACCAACCTGGTGATTAGTAGTCCAATGCTTATACCACAGCATCATCATGGCTCCTTTCATCCTTCTACAGCACCTATAAATCTAGTTTCAATTAGAAGCTAGTTTTGCCCAGCTTTGTTTTGTTCAGGTCAATATTGAAGTGACTTTGCATTCTCTAAGTCCATAACCACTGCTGGTTTGGGTATAGACAAGATGTTGTTGTTGTGTGCCGTGGAGTCGGTTCCAACTCACAATCACCCTGTATATGGCTTCCGAGACTATAAATCTTTATGGAAGCAGAAAGTCTCATCTTTCACCTGCGGAGCAACTGGTAGTTTTGAACTGCTGATCTTGAGGTTAGCAGCCCAACTCGTAACCACTATGCTACCAGATGGAATGGAAGAAAAGAGGAAGACTGTAACCCTGGAGGGTTACCAAGCTAGAAGATGTGATCCCACAAGGTTCCCATAGTCATTAGGATATGATGGAAAAGAAGCTTGAGGGAAGAGATAGAAAGGAAACAGACAAAATGATTATACTCAGCCCAGCCACAGATTAGGCCTTGCCAAACGCTTGCTTGGATATTGTTTTCAAGGAAAAGTGAAGAGGTAAAACCATTAACCAATCTGTTGTTTCCTTGACTGCTCATTCTTTGAGTCTAAAGGTGTCCAGTTTCCTGAATCCACCCCCACACACTTTGTTACCCACAGGTAGAGCTAGCTAAGACCAGCACAGACTTGAGGGCACTTTATATCAACAGTGACAAATGATTAACAGAAAGGTCAAAGAAAACAAGGAAGGGTTCAAGAAAACAATACAGGAACTGATAAACAAGACAGATAGAAATATGAGACAGCACAAACCCTGCAAATAGAAATCCATAAAGTTAATACTAAGATTTCAGAAATGGACAATACATTAAAAATGCAAAGGGATTCAGATTTGAATCAATGGGAGCCCGAATTAGTGAGCTTGAAGATAAATCTCTCGAGACTAGAAAGCTAGCAGAACAATAAAAAAAAGAATGGAAAAATCCAAAGTAAACCTAAGATTCATGTGGAACAAGAAACATGAAGAAGAATAACTTACAGGTGAATGGAATTCCAGAAAGAGAAGAAACAAAGAAAATATAGTCAAAAAGCTATTGGAAGAAAATTTCCCTTACATTATGAAAGACAAGAGGATAAGCACTCAAGAAGCTGAATGAACCCTAACATGATAGACTACAAAAGAAAATCACCACGATATCTCCACATCAAACTCTTCAAAACCAAATACAATGGAGGAATCTTAAAAGCAGCTCGGGGGAAAATGAAGTTACCTACAAAGAAGAACCAATAAGAGTAAGTTCTGATTTCTCAGCAGAAACTATTCAGACAAGAAGGCAGTAGGGAGACATATACAACACTCTGAAAGGATAAAAAAAAAAAAAAAAGTCAACCAAGAATCATGTATACACCAAGTAAAACTGTCCCTCAAATATGATGGTGAAATTAAAACATTTCCAGATAAACCAAAATCAAACAGAATTGATATTAACCACACCAACTTTACAAAAAACACTAACAGGAGACCTTTGGACTGAGAACCAACACCAGTAGACAACAACCTGTGATTGACATACATGGCACCATCACCCAGAATTCAATTCAGATATAGAAGTATCCAAAGTAAAACATGCATTCAAACTGAAAATAAGGCACCTGC
>NW_006408813.1:39805-42014 GCF_000296735.1 Chrysochloris asiatica | reverse complement strand
TTTAAGGCAAAAACCAGCATAATTGAACTACTGAACAAGAGGACATAATTATAATAAATATCTATACTCCTAATGAAAGAGCCTCAAAATGCATAAATCAAACACTAATATAATTGAAGAAATAAATAGACAGCTCTGCAACAATTGTAGGATATTTTAATACAGCTCTTTCGATGAAGGACAGAGCAACTAAAAAGAAACTCAACAAAGACACAGAAGAACGAAACAGTACCATCAACCAACTTGAACTCAGAGACGTATACAGGGCACTCAACCCAACAACAGCACAAAACACATTCTTTTCCAGTACACATGGACCAATGCTCAGAATAGACCTTTTGTTAGGCCACGAACCAAGCCTCAGTAAAATTTAAAACAGGGGGATACTATAAAGTATCTTTTCAGATCATAATGCTATAAAATTAGAAATCAAGGGGAAAAAATCAAATACATGGAACCTGAATAACACCCTGCTAAAAAGTTAATGGGTAATTGGTTGTTGTTGTTGTTAAGTGCTGTTGAGTCAGTTCTGATTCATAGTGACCCTGTATATGGTTACTGAGGAGCAGCTGGTGGGTTTGAATCACCGACTTTAAGTTTCAAGCTTATCTTGTGGTTCAGTGGTTAATCTACAGTGCCACACCAGGCTACCTACTAGTTAACAGAACACATAAAAAGTGAAATTAAACAATTCCTTGAATCAAATAAGAACAAAAACATAATACGTCAAAACCTTTGGAACATAGCAAGCAGTGCATTATTGTTGTTGTTAAGTGTCATCGAGTCAGTTCCAACCCATAGTGGCCCTGTACAGGGTTTCCGAGAGGCAACTGGTGAGCCTGAATCGCTGACCTTGTGGTTCAAACCAACTTTGCAGCCCAGTGCATTAACCAAAAAAAAAAAGGAAGAACCAAATCAATACATTAACACAACATTTCCAGTATTTAGAAAAAAGAGCAGCAAAGTATGCCTACACAGTCACTAGAAGAAAAGAAATAATGAAGACTGGAACAGAAATAAATGAAATCAAAAACAGAAAAATAATAAAAAGAAACACCAAGACAAGAATTTGATTTTTCAAAAGGATTAATAAAATGGACAAAGCATTAGTAAATCTAAGAAAAGAAAAAAATTAGAAGATGCATATAACAAATGCTGTTGATGGTGTGGAGAGATAAGAACCCTTCTACATTGTTGGTAGTACTGTAAAATGGTACAACCACTGCGGAAATGAGTATGATATTTCTCAAAAAGTTGGAAATAGAAATGCCGTGTGACCCAGCAATCCCTCTACTTGGTATATATCCACAATAAATAAGAGCCAGGACACCAATAGATATACGCACACCGATGTACATTACAGCACTATTCACAATCGAAAAAAGATGGAGACAGCCTAAATGCCTATCAATGCAAGAATGGATACACAAACTTTGGTACATACACGTAATGGACTACTGTGCTACACTGAAGCAAAATGATGAATCTGCGAAACACCTCCTAACACAGTTGAACCTAAAAAACATTTTTCTGAGCAAAATGAGTAAATCACAAAAGGACAACTACTGTATGAAACCACTATTATAAAAACTCAAGAAAATGTTTTCATACTAAAAACAAAACAAAACACATTCTTTGATGGTGGGAGGGAAGGGAGAGTAATTCACTGGCTAGGGGATAAACAGATGTTAACTCGGGTGATGGGGAGGGCAATAGACAAGAAGAGGGAGGCTGGCAGAAGAATGATAAAGACAGGTGAAGAAACAGGGAGGTAATGAAGGACTAAAAGGGATAGAGGCAAATAGTGCTACATACACAACCCCGAAACAACAGTACTCTGTGGGTGGATATATGGACAGATACTCTGTGGGTTGAATAGATATGGGAGAGAGTGGGGGAGTACAGCCACAAATATATAAGGGTTTGAAAGAGGATATGTTTACATGGGTACTTACCTTTCCTACAAACACACCTATAAATATGATGGAACATTGTTGTTATGTGCTGTGGAGTCGGTTCCAACTCATAGCGACCTTGTACAGGGTTTCCGAGGCTGTAAATCTTTACGGGAGCAGCAAGCCTCATCTTTCTCCCGCGGAACAGCTGATAGTTTTAAACTGCTGACCTTGCTGTTAGCAGCCCGATTCGTAACCACTACACTATCAGAGCTCCTTTACAGGGGGCAAAAAGGAGCTCTAGTAGTGTAGTG
>NW_006408813.1:3419-5392 GCF_000296735.1 Chrysochloris asiatica | reverse complement strand
GGTTTGGGCGGCCTGTGTGGGGCTCTAGCTTGTTATGGCGTGTGGGCGGGGTCAGTGGGGTGTGTGCGCATTCCAAAGGTTAGGGCATGCTCCGGTGTGTGTGCTCGAGGCCCGGTTTGGTCAGGATCTGGGAAGGGGTGTGTGTGTGTGTGCGGGGATCGAGGGGGTAGTGGGACAGGTAAACGCGGTTCAATTGGGCGGGGTAGAGGCCGCTCAGCCGGGCGGATACGGTCTGTGCCTGATGACGTCAGACAGTCACCATTTTTTTTTTGTTTCTTTGTTTGTTTTAACTAACTTCTTTCTGCCCACTGCACACGCCAAAATTACACTCTAGGGCAGATGTCCCTCACCTTCTCTTCCCCACATTTCCAGTGGCTCTCCCTGTTCAAGGCCGTTTACTGGGGGCTCCGCACGAGCTGGTTCCAGCCCTGCCCCTCAAGCCCAAAGGAGCTGGGGCTGTAGCTGCACGCTGAGGCAGGTACAAGTTTAAACAGCCAGTAGTTCCTTAGTATGGTGATTTTTCAAACAATCGAGTTTAAGATTTTGAAGTACTGAGACTTATGGTGGCTATAAGGGTGTGGGTTCACCACAGGAAGGTTTCTTTCATAAGTTCCCCTCCCCCGAACCCGTAGCCCCTCTCACCAGTGCCGTCTGGCTGCAGTGGCAAACCCGAAGCCACTCCAGAACACTTTAAAGGGGTTTTGTACAGCACATTTGCCTAATGCAGTACGTCGTTTAATTTCTTGACTGCTGCTTCCATGAGTGTTGACAGTTAATCCAAGCAAAATGAAATCTTTGACAACTTCAATCATTTATCCATTTATTTTGTTATTTATTGGCCTAGCGGTGAGAGTTTATGTTTTATTTACATTGAAGTGCAACCCAGGGCTTACCGGTGGGGAGATGCGAAGTGGCAGCAATAAGGAGAGTGAGTTCTGAATCTGGATGGCCAGTGGGCTGCAATCTTTGCAGAAGACAGTGGATGGGGACAGCAAGGAGTCCAATCCCAGCACAGAAACAACTCAGCGATTTATAGAAATAGAGGTGTGAAGGTCTTTTTTTTTTTCTTTCCTTCAACTGATTTTGTAGCTCTCCCTTGTCACACCCTCTCTGCTCTGTTGGGATATCTCCACGCTGGTGGAAGTGCACCCCCAGAGAAAGTCCAGCGTTGCAACCACGAGGTTTGCAACTCGAGGAACTATTAGCATGGATTTCCTGAGTTGCCCAGGGTAAGGATTTGCCTAGGATCCTTGCATAAGGTGGAAACAGGAAATAATCCTGAAGTCTCTGTTGGCTTTGGCAACTACAAACTGGCAGGTACTTATGATGTTTGTCTTTGTGATTTAGTCCTGGATTTGGACCTCCTCCTAATTTTGTGGGAGTTTCTAGTCATGCCTCATCTAACAAGAGAAAAGCAACTCTAGCCATACAGCCAAGCTACATTTGCACCCTGTAAAAAAAAAAAAACCAACAAAAAGGCAAGAACCAATAGCAGTAACTATATATCAGAAGAGATTATACAGTCAACACCTGCTAAAATCACTACAAGAACAGTGAACAGAGAAGCCCATCTCCTGACCACACTCAGCAGGAGACAATTTGGAGTGTGTTTAAGAATAAACCACTATACATTTATCTAATTAACACAAATACATTGGCAGAGCAATGCATAAAAAGCAGCAGAAATTTTCTGCTCATATGCAGAAGCAAGACAGAGTAACTCAGACAAATGAGCAAGAGGAAGAGCTAGGATTGATATTAGAGGTTGAAGAGGCTACGGAATTGGCTGAAGGGGAATTGAGGAGAATGGTATTGAAGTGCACAAAAATGTTCCATAGAAAGGGCAAAAAAAAAAAAAAAGGAAGTAGTTAGAAAAGCACTAGAGGAACAGCAACCAAATTGTAACAGCATTTGAATCAATAAAAAACCTGCCAAAAGAGGTCCAGATGATAATGCCAAACTATCAGAAATGG
>NW_006408813.1:0-2738 GCF_000296735.1 Chrysochloris asiatica | reverse complement strand
ATCTAGTACTAAAATTTTTATTAACTCATTAAAAAATAGTGAAAACAGAGATATGAACATATTTATAAAATGGAAATTCCCTGCTTTAACAGGATACAATTATGAAAGATTAAGATTAATGTTTCTATCTTACATCTTTATTTATTCTACATATCCAAAAGCTTGAAATCCTTACTATACAGTACATGGCTTTTGTTTATTTTGCTTGCTTATTTTTCCAGTTTAAATTTGTTGAATAGATCTGATCATGAGAAGGGAGTAAAAGGTATTGCAAGAGTGGTTTATATATATATTGGTTAAATCTCAGTATTTTATTATTATGATGATGATGGATTTTTTGTATTATAATTTTGGCTTATGATAGTGGTCAGTCTTCCCCCTCCTCTTCCCTCTCGTCTTCTTTTTCCTCTTCTCTTCCACTTCTTCTTCCTTCTCCTGTTCTCTTTCCTCCTCCTTTTCCCCTCCTCCTTCCTCTTTTTTCCTTTCACTTTCTTCATTTTCTGTTCCTTCAACTCCTTTTCTTCCTTTACTTCAGATTCATCAGGGGTAAATGTCATCTGTTGTTCCAAAAAGGTATTTGGAAAGCAGATATCAAAATTAGTATGGTACTCAGTATAAAACACAGTAGTCTCAATATTAAAATTAATATGCACAGTGGATCACACACAATTGGCCAGGGCAGGAAAGCAGATATCAAAATTAATATGGTACTCAGTATAAAACACAATATTCTCAATAGTAAAATAAATATGCACAGTGGATCACACACAATTGGCCAGGGCACTTCCCACTTTGGGTACCAAAATCAATAATCCTGTGGTCCAGCAATGTCATTCCTGGGTATTTACTTGAATAAATAATATGTGCACGTGTCTCTGCTACCACATTCAGTACAAAATAATCCATGATTTTAAGGTCTCCTCAGAGTTCTTCCTGGTGCATAGTTGCATATGAAAACTGCTGCATGTTTTAATACATCCAATTCTTGAACACGAGTGACAGCACAGCCAACTTTGTAAGAGTTGTCCCAAACAAGCTGCAAATAATGAGAAAATTCATAAGCACAACTACCATTTGCATAATGATAGTTTTGCCTTTCTGCACACTAATGTTTGATATCAATACTTGCAGTAAATTCATTTTCAGGGCTAATCCAGCTATTTTCATCAATACCATTAAATCTATGATAGGCCATATTTAGGTCTTCCAAATAAGTATTAGGTGCAACCAAGCATTTTTTCCCCACACTCTAGCAGTCCGTGACAATGCTACAGCCCATGTTCATTGATAAAGTCTATGTCCTCTTCAAGTGGCAAAAATCTCACATTCAAACCAGAACTCAGTAATAGAAGCCAGAGCTCACAGAGCCACAGGTTCAAATCACCCATGGTGACTCTGGGAGCAGCTGAGAGTGCCACTTGAAGACTACAGTCTGTGATGACTCCATGATCCACCGGGCACTACAGTCTTCTTTTATGTTGTTTAAAAAAGTTGCTTGCTATGAAGAAGTCATTGGTCTTGCAAATTTCTATCATGTGATCTCCAGCATTGTTTCCATCACCAAGGCCACATTTTCTGAAAACTAATCCTTCCTCTTTGTTTCCAACCTTTGCATTCCAATCACCAGTAATTCTCAATACATCTTGATTACATGTTTGGTCCATTTCAGACTGAAAAACTGGTAGAATTCTCAATTTCATCATCACTGGATTTAGTGGTTGCTGCATATTTGAATAATAGTTGTATTAACAGATCTTCCTTGTAGGTGTATGGTTATTATTCCATCACAGACAGCATTGTACTTCAAGATAGGTCTTGAAATATTCTTTTTGATGACAAATGCCACCCCATTCCTCTTCAATTTGTCATTCCTGGAATAGTAAATTATGTGATTGTCAGATTCAAAATGGCCAATACTAGTACATTTCAGCTAACTAATGCTTAGGATATCAATGTTCATGGTTCCATTTCATTTTTGAAGTCAAATATCCTAGATTCATATTTCATATATTCCATGTTGCAAATATTGATGCATGATTACAGCTGTTTCTCCTCCCTTTGTGTTGTGCCCCATCACCAAATGAAGGTCCTAAAATCTTTACTCCATTTGCATCATCACAGTTAACTCTACTTTTAGGAGGCAGCTCTTACCCAGTCTTATTCTGAGTGCCTTCCAAACTGAGGGGCTCATCTTCTGTTACTATATTCTGGTGCTTTTCATCATGTGTGAATATTCAGTATTCTGGTTCTATCTGACAGTGTTCCACTGTTATTCATAAGGTTTTCAGTCACGAAATAATTAGGTGTAACCCATCTCTCTTTCTTCCCAGTCTGTATGAAATCTGTAATCTTAGTTGAAACCTGTCTACCATGGGTGACTCTGCTGGATTTAAAATACCATTGGCATGCTTCCCGAAGTACAGCAACACACTGGACACCACAGTACGACAAAGTGACAAATGAGCGGTCTTAATGTACTTATGGGAGCGGCAGCGAGATCTTAGAGCGGCAAGATTCGGAGTCCTGGTGTGGTGCTGTGGGTTAATGCACCAGACTCCAAGGCTGTTTAACTGCAAGGAGTGGAAAGCCTCATCTCTCTTACACGGAAGGTCTGGTGGATTTGAGCTGCTGACTGTGGGGTTCGCAGCCAGATTTTTAACCACTACACTGCCTCATTAGATGGTGGATTGGGTAGACGTGTAGTGAGGAGCTCGATCAACAACAACACGGAATACCGG
>NW_006408812.1:3595652-3604574 GCF_000296735.1 Chrysochloris asiatica | reverse complement strand
GCTACAAAGGCAAGAAGTGACTGGCTTACAAGCTTTCAAGAGGGAACCTAAATCCAGAGGGCCTGGAGGAAGGTAGAATCTCCAGTGAGTAGTATTCAATCTGACTAGGCAGAGCTGATGAAATGAAATGCAGATGGGTCTCTTGTGACACAATAGTGAATAATTGTTATCAGGGCTGTTTGTGAGGGTCAGAAATGTAAAGGTAGATGTTTTATAGCAAGAAGGGAGTGATTAACTTTTCAGTCTAGGAGCAGAGGTCCCTAGGACCATCATGGGAGAAAAGCAGAGACCGGGACCCTACCCAGAGAAGCAGTGATGCCTGAAATGGAGCCAGAGATGATGACGTGAAGCGATGGAGCAGCTGGAGACTTTAGATCCAGAGAGGGAGAGCGACTGTGTGCTGAAGACCTAGGGTGTAGGGGGGAAGGATTGCATGGAGGGGATTGTAACCATGGCAATGAGACGATATACGATACAGTGAATGTAAAACTAATGTTCTCCCATGTAAACTATCACATAATTCACAATAAAACATTTAAAAATAAAAAAAGTACCATGAACAACAACAAAAAAAAGGCATAAGAAATTGATGGAATAAAAATTGAAATCTTTCAAGACAGTGAGTGAGATGGCACAGGAGGCACTCACTCATCTCTGCCAAGAAATTTGGAAGACAACTATCTGGCTGACTGGTTGGAAGAGATCCATATTTATGCCCATTCCAAAGAGAGGTGACCAACGGAATGCAGAAATCATTGAACAATACCTTTTTATATCCCATGCAATTAAAGTTCTACTAAAGGTAATACAGAAACAACTACAAGCATACATTGACAGAGAACTTCCAGAGGTTCAAGCTGGGTTCAGAAGAGGATGTGGAATGAGGGATATCATTGCTGATGTCCGATGGATCTTGGCTGAAAGCAGAGAGATGTTTACCTGAACTTTATTGACTAAGCAAAGGCTTTCAATTGGTGGATCATGACAAGCTATGGACAACATTGCAAAGTATGAGCATTTCAGAACACTTAATTGTGCTCATGAGGAATCTGTACATGGAGGCAGTTGTTTGAACAGAACATGGGAACACTGAATGTTTTAAAATTAAGAAAGGTGTGCGACAAGGTTGTATTATATCACCATACTTATTCAACCTGTATGCTGAGCAAATAATCTGTCAATCTGGGTTATATGAAGAAAAATGTGGCATCAGAATTGGAGGAAGACGCGTTATCAACCTGCGATATGCAGATGATACAACTTTGCTTGCTGAGAGTGAAGAGGACTTAAAATATTTACTGATGAAGATCAAAGAGCATAGCCTTCGGTATAGATTGCATCTCAATGTAAAGAAAACAAAAATCCTCACCACTGGACCAATAAACAACATTCTTATCAACAGAGAAAAGATTGAAGTTTTCAAGGACTTCATTCTTCTTGGATCAACTATCAACACTCATGGAAGCAGCAGTCAAGAAATCAAACGACATATTGCATTCAAATCTGCTGCACAAGACCTTTTTAAAGTGTTGAAGAGCAAAGATGTCAGCTTGAGGACTAAGGTGCACCTGACCCAAGCCACGGTATTTTCAATAACCTCATATGCATGCGAAAGCTGGACAGTGAGTGAACAAGGAAGACTGTTGAAGAATTGATGCTTTTGAGTTATGGTGTTGGAGGAGAATATTGAAAGTGCCATGAGCTACCAGAAGAACAAATAGATCTGTGTTGGAAGAAGTGCAGCCAGAGTGCTCCTTGGAGGCCAGGATGGCCAAACTTCATTTCTCATACTTTAGACATATTGTCAGGAGGCACCTGTAACTGGAGAAAGATATCATGCTTTTTAAGGTAGAGGTTCAAAGAAAAAGACCCCCAGCGAGATGGATTGGCAAAGTGGCAGCATCAATGGGCTCAACTGTGGCAACAAATGTGAGGTTGGCCCAGGATCAGGCAGTGTTTCATTCTGTTGTGCATAGGGTTGCTATGAGTCTGTACTGACTCAATGGCACCTAACAACAACAAAACGATCTTGTTTCTTGGGTAATCTTACCATAAGCATTAGTGAGATGCCTGCAACTGCTTTAAGTGTATGAAGTAGTTCTAAGCTGACCTTTATCCCATTAGCAGCAACATCACCATGGTACTTACTAAAAATGTAATCATCCACTACCACCATCCTAAACTCAGACCAACTCAATTAGAAACTTTGGGGGCAGGGTTCAATAATCAGTATTTTAACAAGTCTTCTGTTGCTGTTTTTGTTAAGTGCCGTCGAGTCAATCCCAACCCATAGTGATCCTGTATAGGGTTTCCGAGGAGCAGCTGGTGAGCTTGAACCACCAACCTTGCAGTTCAAATGGCTTTGCAGTCTGGCGCATTAACCCACAAAGCTACTCCAGGACTCCCTCATTAACAGAACTCTTCTGTTAATGAGATGTTAAAATCCTAACCCCCATACCTGTGTATGTGACTTTAATTGGAAATATACACATTGCAGATTTGTGTTAATTAAATAATTAAAGACCACATTGGTGAAAGGTAGGCCCTAATCCAATATGACTGATTTGCTTATTCAAAAAGAGAGAGAGAAACACAGACAAAAGACAGTCATGTAAAATGGCAGCAGTGATTGGAGTTATGCTACCACAAGCCAAGGTCTACTAGAAGTTGAAAAATGCACGAAAAGTTCTTCCCATAGAGCCTTCATGGAGAGTACAGTCCTATCAACACCATGAATTCAGATTGTAGCTTCAGGAATGAGAAAGAACAATTTCCTGTTGCTATAAATTGCCCGGTATGCAGTGCTCTGTTACAGCAACCTTAGAAAACAAATTCCTCCCCCCCCATCATGTATCCTCATAATGACCCTATGAGGTTAATATCTTTATTTTACAAAAGGACCCATGGTGGCACTAGAGGATTTACACTGGATGGCTAACTATAAGGTCAATGATTCACACCCACCAGTCACCCTGCGAAGAAAGATGAGACTATCTGCTCACATAAAGATTTAATCTCAGAAACCCTATATACATAAGGCTATGAGTCAGAATTGAATTAATGGCACTGGGTTTGATTTGCTTTGGGTCTGTTTTATAAACATGACCCAAATGGTATAAACAAAAGAAAGAGAAAGCCAACCATATGCTGTCAATAAATGAAATGACACACTTTAAAGTCAAAGAAACATATTACCAATATGAGGGAAGAAAAGATATGCCATGAAAATAATTATCAAAAGAGAAATGACGTGGCTAATTGACTTAAAGGCAAAAAAAAGTTATGAAAAACCTACAGAAACATTGTATAATGATGAAGGGATCCATTCATCAGAAACTGATAATATTTATAAACCAATACACCCCTAGCAACTGAATTCCAAAATAGATGAGGCAAATACTAACAGAATTGAAGGGGCAAATTAACAATCCATCCATAAGAGTTGGAGGTTTTATATTCTTCTCTCAATAAGATAAATAGAAAATCAACATGGACAGATGTGGGTTTTACTATCAGCCAATACCACCTAAATGGTATCTATGGAACACTTCACCCATCAACAGCAGAACAAACATTTTCATCAAACATACATGGAAAATTCTTCAGTATAGACTTTATATTAAGCTATGAAAGCAGTCTTAGTAAATTTTAAATCTTGAGCATATGTTCTCTTATATTAAGGGAATTAAAGTAAAAAATCAAAAAGAGAAGGAAATAAGAGAAAATCCTAAAATATTAGAAATTTAGCAATGAACAAGATAATCCCTGGTCAATTAACCTGACTATACATAATTCAAGAGTCCTGGTGCGATGCTGTGAGTTAATGCAACAGACTGCAAAACCATTTGAACTGCAGGGTTGGCAGTTCAGGCTCACAAGCTACTCCTTAGAAACCCTATACAGGATCACCATGGGTTGGAATCGACTCGATGTCACTTCACAACAACAACAACATACAAAATTCAAGATGGAATCACTTATGCTAAGCCCCAAGTCAACAACCCAAAACCTATTTCTTGTAAATTCCTGACCTTCCCAGAAACAAAAACCTAGTTCAAACTTGCCATTACTCTGAAATAATGAATCAAAATGCCAGACAGCCAATCTACAAATGCCCAATATAGCTTCCTTGTTCCTGTGTGTCTGTTGCCTATAAAAAAAAAAGTTCAGCTTTGTCTTTGGAACTCCTTTCTACTTTTAGGATGAATGTTGACCCCATTCATAAATTTCTTTTAAAAAAAAAAAGCCAATAAATTTATACAAATTTGTACTTTGTTGAAATATGTTCTTTTAAAAGAGAATTTAAAGAAGGCATTACAAAGGAAATTAGATATGTTTCAGGTAAATTAATATTAGGACAAAATTGATGACTGGGACATACTAAAAATTAAAAACTTATGTGCATTAAAAGAGTAAAGATGGAGCCCACAGATTGGGAAATATTTTTTTGCAATGATATATCAGACAAGGGACTAATTTCTAAAATTTATAGGAAACTACAGCATCTCTATAAGGAGCTCTTGTAGCATAGTGGTTACGAATTGGGCTGTGAACCGCAAGGTCAGCAGTTCGAAACTACCAGCTGTTCCGTGGGAGAAAGATGAGGTTTTCTGCTCACGTAAAGATTTACAGCCTTGGAAACCCTGTACAGGGTTGCTATGAGTCGGAACCGACTCCAAGGCACATAACAACAACAACAAAAGCATCTCTATAAGAAAAAGACCAACGCCCCAATTTAAAAATGGTCACAGGACATGAACAGACACTTCACCAAAGAAGACATTCAGGCCTCCAACAAACATATAAAGAAATGTTCATGATCACTAGCCACAAGAAAGATGTAAATCAAAACAACAATGAGATATCATCTTACACCAGCATTAGCAGCAAAGTTCAAGAAAACAGGACACAACAAATGAGAGCAAAGGTGTGGACCTTCTTATGTTGCTGGTGAGATGGTAAAATGGTTCAACCACTCTGGACAATGGTATAGCGCATCCTCAGAAATTTGAAATTAGAAATACCTTATGATCCAGCAATTCCTCTACTTGATGTATGTCCACAAGAAATACAAGCCAGATCACAAGTAGATATATGAACACCAATCTTCATAACAGTATTATTCACAATAGCAAAAAGATGGAGACAGCCTAAGTGACCATAGATGGAAGAATGGATAAACAAACTTTGGTACATACACACAATGGTATATACACATACTGCAACATTGAAGAACAACAATGAACTTTGAGGACATAATGTTGAGTGAAATTAGTCAGTCACAAAAGGACAAATATTCTCTCCAGAATAGATGTGGAGTCTCGGCCCAGTTACCTTTGCCTGGACCTGGTCCTGGGGCTCCTTGTGAGGGGTGCTGAAGAGGCCTGTTGTTGTTGCCTGTTGTTGTTCATAGTGACCCTACACACAGGGTTTCCAAGGCTGTAAATCTTTAAGGGAGCAGACTGCCTCATCTTTCTCCCGCGGAACCGCTGACCTTGTGGCTCACAGCCTGATTCACAACCACTATGCTACCAGAACTCCTTGCTGAAGAGGCCTAGTTGTTTCCTATTTGTACCAAAGAGGAGCTTGTTTGGGAAAGTCAGTTCAGTGTGACTTGGGCCTGGCCACTGGGAACCTGCTAGTAGAGCACTTGCCTTGGGAATAGAAGTCAAGGAGGGCAGAAATGTGCCCTGCTCCTCTGGGGAGGAGACCAAGCAAACCCAGCAGGCTGAGGAGACAGCACTGGATGATGACAGACAGTGGACAGGGCCTAGAGAAGGAGGTGGAAGTGAATCCTGAGGGCATCCCAGCTACTCCCCAGGACTTGGGTTGTCCACAAAAAGACAGGCTGCTCCAGATTTGGTTCATTAGGCTTAGAGGAGTCCTTGAGGCTTCAGTGGTAAATTTATGCTTGGGAAGCCCAATCCCAACCCTGAAGGGAAAGGACTTGGGTCCCCTCATAATGAATTAGCTGTTTGAAGGAAGCTGTCATTCTGATAGAGTGGGGCCCAAAGAGGGTTGGCAGAGTGACAGTAGAGGCTCTGCAGAGCTAGCCTTAGAGCTTGCTCATTCCCTTAAAGTCAAGGACTTCAGCCTGTCCCCATAGGAAAGGACATCCCAGCCCCTCCCCAGGAGACAGGGTCTGCTGCCCAAAACTTAAATGCTTTTGAAATCTTAGATGTGTAAATATTTTTTTCAGACCTGAAAATGCAGCTGGTAGAACATCAATGGAAGCATAATCCATGTAAAATACATTTTAGTTGATATTTTGTAAAATGCACTTTTTGTGTGTGTCGACCCTGGTTTTCCAGATCTGTATTTCAGTGTTTACAAGGGAAGGTGTACTTACTTTCCTTGCCTTCCTTTTGACAGAGATTAGAGATATTTCTTTAAGAAAATAATTTGAGAAATTGTATTGATTTAGAAAAAGAAAAAGGACAAATATTGCATAAGACCATGATTGTAAAAGATTAAGAAAAGATTTCCATACTAAGCAAATAATTCTTTGATGGTTACCAAGGGTGGGAGGGAGGGGACAGTAACTCACAGGTTAGGGGTATACACATAATCGCTCTGGTGCCAGGGAGGGCAATATAGAAGGAGGGTGAGGGCAATACACAAGAAAGGGGAGGTGGGTAGAAGAACAAGGATGATATGGGAAGACATAGGGAGGTATGCATGAGTTAAATGGGATAGAGGTAAATAGTGATGTATATGCTGTTGTTGTTGTTGTTAAGTGCCGTCCAGTCGGTTCCGACCAATAGCAACCCTGTACAGGGTTTCCAAGGCTGTAAATCTTTACGGGAGCAGAAAGCCTCATCTTTCTCTTGCAGAGCGGCTGGTAGTTTCGAACTGCTGACCTTGCAGTTCGCAGCCTGATTCGTAACCACTACGCTACCAGATACAACCTTGGAAAAACAGGTCTATGTGATATAGAGATCAAGATATAGTCTGAATGGGTAAAGGAGAGGAAATAATATTAAGGTGCTTGACTGTCTTCTGGATATTGGTTTCCCCTACCTACTACTGAAAAAATGCCCAACTAGCTGTGGATCACAACTGACTCGATGGTAGTTCACAACAACAACAGTGGGATAGAAAGGAATACTAAGAAATAGGATGACCTGAAGATTGTAAGCCCGTATTCAGTCTAAAACTAATTGTATTCACTAAAAAGAGTACTAGAATTTGCCCAGGGATATAGGCTCCTTACTAAGCCCTTGTGGAATATGGGCCTTAGCTGGAATCCTGAACCCCACTCAGAACATTCTCAAATGGAACATTTCCACTTGAAAAGACATACAGACCCAACCCGGAATGGCTAAAGGAATGGAAGATGCTTCTGGAAAGAAAGACCAGCAGACAATTTTTTTTAAAAAGGCAGACAGTTTCACTGTTACAACATAAGCAACCTGTTTGCCTTGGAGTCACCAAGGCAAGAAAAGGCAGCCCATTAGAGTAAACCCCCTTCTAAGTCTGAATCTCAGAGGGAACACACGAGCAGTCTTGTATGCTCACTGGTGACCACCCTGGTCTACTTGCCCTGGTCTACTTGTGAGTGGAAGTAGGGGATATCCAAAAATGAAGACATGAACTGAGTTTGGCCATGTTCCAGAGACACCCATTGACCTTGTGATGATAGAGAGAAGAGGAAGGGCTGGCTGGTTTGAAGTTCAGGGAGACATGTGAACTCCTGATCCCACAGACACTGTACTGGTGGCTAGAGTTGAGAGTGAAGCAGCCAACTGGTCTGAAGCTGGGGAGGTGTGCGAGAACTCCCCAACTGGCAGTTAATACCCATTTGGCCTAACATGGAGAGCTTGCTGACCAGAATTTGACCAGATGAAGATAAAGTAGTTTGATACAAGGAGCAAGCATAAATTGCTAAAATTTGATCAACTGGACCTTTGATTATGAATGTAGTCGCTAAAATTACAACCAAAAGGAAAGGAATCTTCATAGCAAAGATTAAGCTTGCCTCGCAGTACACTGGGTTGATAGGGATGAGCAACTGAGATATTGGTTATCAAAAATGGGGGACTACAAAGGCAGGAATTAGACAAGCTTTCATGCATACACTTAGTTTCAGAACAAGGGGGGTAAGGTAGTATCCCGACTGAATAGTTTTCCTCTTATCCAGATGGTCTGGTGAAAGGGGATGGGGGAGAATGGGTATAGAATTTTATGATTCAGTTGTGAGTAACTGTTATTAGGACTAATGGTGATTGTCACATCTGTAAATGTAGAAGAGGTGTAACCAAAAAGGGGGAGTAGTTGATCTCTCATTTTAGGAATACAGGACCCTAGGACCATCAAGAGGAAGAGTATGCGTGGAGTGTGGGATTCTAACCAGAAAAGCAGCAACAGCAGAGATGGTGACAGAGGCAATGACTTAGAGAGACAGAGTAGCTAAGGACTAAAGCCCATTGACAGAGAAAGTTTTTACATTTCCAACCCTCACACTCAATCCTGGTAACAATTATTCACTATTGTATCACAAGAGATGTATCTCCAAGTACCATCAGTTAACAGTATTTTTCTGTATTCATTTTAGCTCTCTTTAAAAACAAACAAAAAAAAAAACACTCAGGCATATATAATAATTTAAACCACCAAAGGGAACATTCTGCAAGTATGCCTCCTGGCTGCCAGCTCTCAGTCCCTCTCTTCCCATGGATCTAGAGTCCTCAGCTGCTCCATCTCTCCATGTCCTCATCTCTGCCTCCATCATCTGTGTCCCTGCTTCTTTAGATAAGGTCCCACATTCCGCTTGTGCTCTTCTCCCTTCATGGTCCTAGAGTCCTCTGTTTCTGGATTGTAAAATTAACAACTCCCCCATTTTTGTTACAAAGCTTCTACCTTTACAATTGTGACAGTCCCAATTAGTCATGATAACAATTACTCACGATTGAATTTTTTTTT
>NW_006408812.1:3565941-3573097 GCF_000296735.1 Chrysochloris asiatica | reverse complement strand
ATATATATGAACATTTCAGAATATACTGCTTCCACCAATGACAGCCTATACTTCTATCCATCATCTCTTTCCACAGATGTAGTCAATTTGATCCCTGTGAATTCCACTGGTGAGGTATATGTGTAAATTTGCCATTTGTGCTATCAAATAAAAGGGGTTAGCAATGAATAATTCTTTGGTCTTGCAAAATTCTATTGTGTGAACTCCAGCATTGTTTCTATCACTCTGGTGATATTTTCCAAATACTAATTTTACTCTTTCTTTCAACTTTCAGATTCTAATCAAGCATAATTATCAATGTATCTTTGATTGCTTATTTGATCAATTTTAGACTAAAAAGTTGGTGGGATTCTTCAGTTTCATTATCACTGGCTTTAGTGGTTGATGCATTAAGATGAATAATACTGGCATTAACTTTTCTTCTTTGTAGGCTTATGGATATTATCCTATCACAGACAGCAAGTACTTCAAGATAGATCTTGAAATGCTCTGTTTCCCCTATAAACCCTATAATTATAAGTTTTGTCTATGAGTTCTGTGTGATCACTGCAAAGGATTAGCAAACTCATCAGAGAAGTAAGGATGCTGTGGAGGGATGGTTGTTGTCATAATAGAATAAAGAAAATTGTAAGGTAGAGGCATGTTTGACCTCTGTCACATAAGGAATTGGCCTTGCACTGATTTTGAGTTTGATTTTGCTTCCTCTTGTGAAGTCAGATGTGGCCTCCATGCCATTTTTACGGTGATTCTGCTGGTATTTAAAATATCCATGTTAAATAGGGTATTCAAAGCTATGTCTCTTCAGAAGCAAATCACCAAGACTGTTTTCTAAGGCGCTGCTGGAGTTTGGAACTGTCAAGTTTTCCACAAGTAGTGGAGTGTTTGACTGTCTAACCCAGACAGGGACTCTTCAAATTTGCTATGTTGTTGTTAAGTACCTGTATAGGGCTTTTGAGGAGTGGCTGGTGAGGTTGAACTGTCAACCTCATGGTTCAAAATGACCTTGCATTGAGTATTTATCCTACTGCACCATACTCTGTATTTGTGCAGTTCTATAGGATAAGCACTGGACTGCTAACCTCAAGGTCGGTAGCTCAAACCCACAAGCCACTCCTTAAAAACCTTATACAGGGTCACTATGAAACAGAACTGACTCAGTGGCACTTAATAACAACCATAAATACTACGTATTTTCTCAGGAAGAGGAATCATAGGTGGTTTTGTTTGTTCTAAACACACTCAACTTTTAACTGCTCATGAAACTGTTTTTTTTCAAGCAGGATTCAAAGAGGACTTGGAAAGAGAGGTATCACTGTTAATATTAGATGGATCTTGGCTGAAAGCAGAGAATACTAGAAATATCTTTATCTGTGTTTCATTGACTATGTAAAGGCATTCAAGTATGTTAATCATAACAAGCTAAGAACAACATTGTGAAGAATAGAAATTCCAGCACACTTAATTGTGCTAATGTGAAACCAGTGCATAGACCAACAAGTTCCATATCAACACATAATTCAAGCAGAACAAGGGGATATACTGTGTGCTTTACAATTAGGAAAGGTGTGCTTCCAGGTAATATCCTTTCACCATATTCAATTTCCGTGATAAGCAAATAATTCGAGAAGCTGAATTATGTGAAGAAGAATGGGGTATTAGGTTTAAAGAAAGTCTAATTAACAACTTGCAATAGTAGATGACACAAGCTTGCTTACAGAAAGCAAAGAGAACTTGTAGCATCTACTGATGAAGATCAAAGACGACAGTCTTCAGTTTGGATTCCACTTGAACATAAGGCAAACATACCAAAAAAAGAAGATCTAAGAATTGATAACTTAATTATGGTGTTGACCAAGAATATTGAAAATACTATGAACTACTAGGAAAATGAACAAATCTGTCTTAGAAGGAGTGCAGTCAGAATGCTCCTTAGAAGAAAGGAATGTCATTGTTGTTGTTAAGTGCCATTGAGTCAGTTTTGACTCATAGTGACCCTGTATAGAGTTTCCAAGGAGCAGCTGTTGAGTTTGAAATGCCAACCTTACCAAAGTTGCAGTCCAGTGCTTTATCTCACTGCACCATATTATAACTCCAGAAGAGAGGATGGTGAGACTTTATCTTAGTACTTTACACATGTTGTCAGGAGAGACCAGTGTCTGTAGAAGAACATCATACTTATTAAAGTTGAGGACCAGCAAAAAAGAGGAAGGCACTCAAGAAAATGGATTGACACAGTGACTGCAAAAATAACCTCAAACATAACAATTGTGAGGATGTTGCAGGACAGTGTAGTGTTTCATTTTGTTAAACAGAATCTTTATTACTCAGAAGCAACTTGAGGGCACCTAACAACAGCCAAACAATAAACTGTTTTGATCTGGAACAGTATATAAAACAAAAATTAATGATCCTAGAATTTATTAGTTCTTATTTATCATACTCAAAGTGACTATAAAACCCATTGGCTTTGAATTAATTCTCATAGTGACTCAATAGGCAAGGGTATAACCAGTCCCTTAGGATTTCCAGGGCTGTAATCTCTATGGAAAGAACCTTGGTGATAAAGGATGAAACTGTTTATTCAGGTAAATATTGACAGTATTAGAAACCCTATGGAGCAGTTCTGAAGCCAAAACTAAGGTAATTCCATCTCATAAGAAGAAAGTCAAAACTTACATTTAGATTAATCAGTATTTAACACCTACCCTGAGGACTATCATGAAAATAAAATTCCTGAAATTTTCCTGAAGGAAATAAATGGAACAATGAAGAACTTTCTGAAAGCCCTCAATCCCCAACCTCTGTCTCAAATCATTGCAAATCATCTTTCCCCTTGGAAGGCACTCAAAATACAACTGGGAAATAGCTGCCTCCTCAAAGTAGTGTTCACAGTGATGATGCAAATCGAATAACGTTTTCAGGACCTTCATTTGCTGATGGGCACAATTAGACATGAAGAGAAATGGCTGTTAATAATCAGAACATGGAATGTACAAAGAATGAATCTAGGAAAATTGGAAGTTGTCAAAAAAGCAATGGAACACAAACATCAATATCCTAGGCATTACTGAGGTGAAATGGATTGGTGTTGGCCATTTTTGATCTGACAATCACATGGTTTATTGTGCCAGGAATGAGAAATTTAAAAGGAATGGCATCGCATTCATCATAAAAACAGCAATTCAAGATCTATCTTGAAATACAACGCTGTCTGTGATAGGCCTACAATATCCATAGGCCTACAAAGAAGACCAGTTAAAACTATTATTTTCAGATTTATGCACCAACCACTAACGTAAGTGATTATGAAACTGAAGAATTTTACCATTTTTTTTTAGTCAGAAACTGATCAAACATGAAATCAATATGCATTGATAATTTCTGGCAATTGGAGTGTAAAGGTCAGAAACAAACAGGAAGGATCGGTAGTTGGAAAATATGGCCTTGGTGATAGAAATAATGTTGGAGATCCCGTGATAGAATTTTGCAAGACCAATGACTTATTCATTGCAAATACCATTTTTAACAACATAAACGCTAACTATACACATGGCCCTCACCACACAGAATACAAAAAAATCAAATTGACTACATATGTGGAAAGACACAACCGAAAAGCTCCATACCATCAGTCAAAACAAGATCAGGGGCTTGCTCGTATGAAAGTAGAGTCCTGGTGTGGCACTGTAGAATCATCCCCAGACTGCTAACCACAGATTGGTAATTCAACCCACCAATCTCTCCTTGAAAACCCTATAGACGATTCCTATGAGTCCAAACTGAATCCACAGAACTTAACAACAACGAGTTCAGGCTGATAATTAACCAAGTCCATGAGAACAAAAATTTAACCTTGAACATGTTGTTCTTGTTGTTGTTAAGTGCCATCGAGTCGATTCCAACCCATAGCGATCCTGTCAAGGAAGAGTTCTTGGTGAGCTTGAACTGCCAACCTTGCATTTCAAACAGCTTTGCAGTCTGGCACATTAACCCATAGCACCACACCAGGACTCCAACCTTGAATATACCCTACCTAAATTTAGAGATATCTCAAGAACATATTCGATGCATTTGATACTAATGACAGAAGACCAGTAGAGTTGTGGGATGACATCAGGAACATCATTTATTAAGAAAGCAAAAAGTCATTTAGAAAACAGGAAAGAAGGAAAAGATCAAAATGGATGTCAGAAGAGACTCTGAGACTTGCTCTACAGCATAGAGTTAGTGAAGCAAATGGAAAAAATGGTGAAGTAAGAGAGCTGAACAGAAAATTTCAAATAGCAGCTAGAAAAGACAAAGTCAAGTATTATAATGAAATGTGCAAAGACCTGAAGTTAAAAAACCAAAGCGAAGAACACACTTAGCATTTCTCAAGCTGAAAGAACTGAAGAAAAAATTCAAGCCTCAAGTTGAAGTATTCAAGGATTCGGTAGGGGCAAAAAAAAAAAAAAAAATGGAGTACTGATGGTCACTGTGGGTTAAAGCACTGGGCTGCAAGGCCAGATTGAACCACAGTGTCGGCAGTTCAAGCTTACCAGTTGCTCCTCGGAAACCCTATCTAGAGTCACTATGCATCAAAACTGACTCTACGGCACTTAACAGCAATGGGGAAAATACTGAATGATACAAAAAGCATCAAAAGATGATGGAAGTTACACACAGAGTCACTGTACCAAAAAGAAATGGTCACTATTCAACCAATTCAAGAGATAGCATATGATCAAGAGCCAATGTCACTGAAGGAAGAAGTCCAAGGTACACTGAAGGCATTGGCAAAGAATAAGAATCTGGGAATTGATGGAGTACAAATTGAAATCTTTCAACAAACTGCAGAAGCACAGGAGGCACTCACTCATCTATGACAAGAAATTTAGAAGACAGCTACCTGGCCAACAGAAGGAAAGAGATCCATAGATGTGCCCATTCCAAAGAGAGGTGAGCTAACAGAATCATTAGACAATATCATTGATATCCCATGAGAATAAAGTTTTACTAAAGGTAATACAAAAACTGCTGCAACCATACATTGGCAGAGAACTTCCAGAAGTTCAAGCCAGATCCAGACGAGTACCATTGCTAATGTCAGATGAATCTTGGCTGAAAGCAGAGAATACCTGAGAGACATTAACCTGTGCTTCATTGACTATTCAAAGACTGTGTGGAGCATGATAACCTATGAACAACATTAAGAAGTGTGAGAATTCCAGAACACTTAATTGTGCTCATGAGGAACCTGTACCTAGACCAAGAAGCAGTCGTTTGAACAGAACAAGGGGACACTGAAAGGTTTATAATTAATAAAGGTGTGCATCAGGTTTGTATTCTTTCACCATGCTCATTCAATCTGTATGCTGAGCAAATAACCTGAGAAACTAGATTATATGAAGAAGAATGTGACATCAGGATGGCAGGAAGATTCATAAACAATCTGCATGCAATATACAGAAGATAAACCTTGCTTATTAAAAGTGAAGAGGACATTAAATAATGATGAAGATCAAAGACTACAGCCTTCAGTATAGGCTGCACCTCAATGTAAAGAAAACAAAAATCCTCACCACTGCATCAATATCATGAAAAATGGAGGAAATACTGAAATTGTCAAAGATTTCACTTTGCTGAGATCCACCATCAACACTCATGGAAACAGTAGTCAAGAAAAAATGGAATATCGCATTAGCAAAACTGCTGCATCAGACCTCTTTTGGGTGTTCAAGAACAAAGATGTCAGTTTGAGAACTAAGGTGACCTTGACTCAAGCTGTGGTGTTTTCAGTAGTTTTATATACGTATGAAAGTTGGACACTGAATAAGGGAGATCTTAGAAGAATTGAGTTATACTGTTGGAGAAGAATATTAAAAGAACCATAGACTTCTAAAAGAATAAACAAATCTGTGTTGAAAGAAGTACAGTGAGAGTGCTCCTTAGAAGCCAGAGTGGTAAGATTTCATCTCAAACTTGGGACATGTTTTCAGGAGGGACCAGTGCCTGGAGAAGGACATCATGCTTGCTAAAGTGGAGGATTAGTGAAAAAAGAGGTAGACCCACAATGAGATGGTTTGACACAGTGGCAGAAGTAATGGGCTCAACTTAACAACAATTGTGATGATGCACAAGACCTGACAGTATTTCATTCTGTTGTGCATAAAGTTGCTATGAGTCGGAACTGACTCTATGGCAGCTAACAGCATCAACAAGATAGAGTAGAACTGATAACACAAAATGATGTTTCATCCTGTCTGCTGTGAGAAAAAAACAATTACTCGGAGACAAGGGCATGGAAAAGCAAGAAAGGTTTAATGAACATAGGATATAGAGTAGGCAAATGGGCTGTTATTTTTGTTAGGTGACTTTGAGTCAGTACTGACTCATAGCAACCTTATGCACAGCAGAAGAAAACATTGCCGGGTCCTACACCAATCTGACAATTTGCTAAGTGATATGTTCAGGGTCAAATTTTGGCTCATGTTGGTTTGTTTTAATTTTCTTTAGCTCCAGCCTAAACTTGCATATGAGCCACGGATGCTCTGTTCCACAGTCTGCCCTTGGCTTTGTTTTGACTGATGATATGGTGCTTTTCCACCGTCTCTTTCCACAGATGTAGTCAGTTTGATTTCTATGTATTTTACCTGGTGAGGTCCATGTGTATAACAAAGGTATTTGCAATGAAGGAGTCATTGGTCTTGCAAAATTCTATCATGAGATCTCCAGAATCTTTTCTATCACCCAGGCCATTTTTTCCAAAAACTGATTCTTACTCTTTGTTTTAAACTTTAATCTCCTGTATCCAGTAATTCAACATCTTGATTGCAAATTTGACCCATTTCACACTGAAGAAGTTGGTAGAGTTCTTCAATTTCATCATCACTGGCTTTTGTGTTTGGTGTTAATATAAATTTGAATAATAGTGGTATTAACTAGTCTTCCTTATTGTTGTTAAGTGCTGTTTGGACTCATAGCAACTCTGTATGGGATTTTAGAGGAGCAGCTGGTGCATTTGAACTGCCAATCTTGTAGTTCCAAGTCCAGTGCTGATCCTATAGCAGCACACCAGGAGGCTGGTCTTCCTCATGGTGATTGGTGGTTATATGCTGTGGAGTCAGTTCCAACTCACAGCAACCCTGTACAGGGTTTCCGAGGCTGTAAATCTTTA
>NW_006408812.1:3560950-3565361 GCF_000296735.1 Chrysochloris asiatica | reverse complement strand
AGTTTCGAACTGCTGACCTTGCGGTTCGCAGCCCAATTGGTAACCACTATGCTACCAGAGCTCCTTTACTCTGTCTTATAGGGTTGTTATTAGTCAGAATCCACTTGATGGCATTGGGTAATCTCTATGGAAGCCAATTGCCACATTTTTTTCCCTCAGATCTGCTGGTGGAGTCTGTGTTGTTCTTATTGTTGTTAGCAACCCAGCATAGAGTTTGCAAGGAGCAGCTGGTGAGTTTGAATCCCCGACCTACTGTTCAAACCAGCCTCAAAGCCAAGTGCTTATCCTACACTGCCACACCAGGAATCTGATATGTTCTGTATTACAGTTTAAATTCTGGGCACTTGCTTTTCAGAAGACTAATTTGCAGTGTTGGTGGTTGTGGTTATGTGCTGTGGAGTCAGCTTCTGACTCATGGTGATGGTAGTGTACCATAGAGTCAGGTCCGACTCAAAGCAACTCCATATAAGGTTTCCAAGGCTGGAAATCTTTACAGGAGTAGAAAGCAACTCAGACTAGTAGCCACTTGTTGTGAAGTGCTGTCAAGTCGATTCTGACCCATAGCAACCCTGTATAGGGTTTCCGATGAGCAGCTAGTGAGCTTGAACTGCTGACTTTGCAGTTCAGAGGCTTTTGCAATCTGGCTCATTAGCCCACAGCACCACACCAGGACTCCTATGCTGTCCTAAATACCATTTGAGTTTTAACATAAATTCAACCTCCACTGAGTAAATTCTTTCCATTAGCATAGCAATGGAAAAAACTTTGTCCTCAGGCAGAGTATATTTTCAAGGACAGTGCTGAGATTCTCTTAACCAGCCCCAGGAGAGGCATTCTCACCTCAGTAACTTGTCTGGGCTTGCCCATAATGGAAATTGTGGTGCCTGGGCCACATAGTCAAGATTCACATTCCATCCAAAGTAGTCATAGAGTACCAAACAAATCCTGTAAATTTGTCTAATCTACAATAGTGTGCATATTCCAATAACAATCTCCTTCCCAGTTTCACAGTCCCATCTGTAACAGTGATGCCACAAATTATTATTTTTTTCTTTTTTATTGTGAATTATGTGATCGTTTACATGGGAGAACACAAGCTTTACACTCATCCTATCATATTTCATTTTATTGTACTGATATGCATCATCAAACATATGCATCATATGCATCATCAAACAACCAAAGGGTACACCGAAAGCCACCCCCCTCCCCCACCCCCATCAGTCAGCACACAGCCTCTCTCCCTCTCTGGGTCTAGAGTTCCCAGCCGCTCCAGATCTCCACATCATCATCTCTGCCTCCATCTCTGGCATCACTGCTTCCAGAGTAGGGTCCCACACTCCGCTCTTCTCACTTAATGGTCCCAGGGACCTCCGCTACTAGACTGCAACATCAACCACTCCCCTCCTTTTGTTACAAAACATCTACCTTGACATTTCTGACCCTTACAGTCAGTCCTAATAGCAATTATTCACTATTGTACCACAAAAATCTTATCTCCATCTCCTTTTATCGGCCCATCCCAACAGATTGGAAACCACTCACTGGAGATTATACCTTCCCCAGCACCCTCTGGAACTAGGCTCCCTCTTGAAATCTTGTAAACCAGTCACTTCTTGCCTTTGTAGTTCCCCCATGTCCAAGTTGCCCATCCCAGTCATCCCTCTGTACCGAGGGGGTGGAAATGATCCTCGCTATAAAGATTTGTTCCCTCTTTTGAGCTACTACATCCATAAGTATAGGTTAAGGTCATCAAATTGTAGCAGATTACTCTTTTTTCCCTATTCTTTCTTCTTTTAGTCGAGTTCTGATCATCCATCCATTGAAGCCAGGTCAAGTGGGTACTATCTGCAAGTATGGGAAGTTCTTGTGCATCTCCCCTCACTTCATGTCAGCTGGATGCTTCACTCTCTGCTCTAGTCCTCTGTAGCCATATCACTGTGTCTGGGCCCAGGAGTCACCGAGTCTTGCAACACTCCTGGCCAAACAGGTCTCAACCTGGGTTCATAGGAGTCTATTGAATGTGGTCGGAATTAGTTCACAACTTCATTGCTGTTTTTCCCCTTCCCCTTATTGGTGACCAACATGGTCACCAGCCTTACCACATGCCTGCTTATATATCCCCCTTGATCTTAGTCTTAGAAGGGGGTTTGCTCTGAGGGGACCCAACCACTTGCCTTAATGGCTCCTGGGTAAACAGCTTGCTAGTTCTTGTAGTAGTCAATCAGACTGCCATTGTTGTTTTTTATTTTCCCTGCTGGTATTTCTTTTAAGAAGTATCTTCTGTTCCAGCTGCTTCAGGCAGGTCTGCTTGTCCTTTCAAGTAGAAATTTCCCACCTCAGAAGATTCTGGATGGGGTTCAGGATTCCACCTATGGTCTTATACAATGCAAGGGCTCTGCAGGAAGCCTCATTCACTGGGCAAGTTCTAGCCCCCTTTTAGATATTCCAATCAGTTTTAGGCAGAAGACGGACTGTCAAGCTTTCTATGGTGATGTTTCTGGCTATTCCCTTCTCTCCCCCTCAAGTGTTTATTTTAAAATGGTAGGCAAGGGAAACCAAGATTCAAAAGACAGCCAAGCATTTTAACATTATTTCCCCTCTTTTACCCATTCAAACCATAACTCAATCCTTGTATCCCAGAGCCCTGTTGTTCCAAGACTGTGCATACATCATTGTTTACCTCTGTCCCACTTCCATGCAAAACAGTCTAACTATTCTCCCATCCACCTTGTTCTTCCAGTCCCCTCCACCTTCTTGTATTTTGGGATCCACATTTAGGTCTTTAATCCATGCTGAGTTGGTTTTTGTATAAGGCGTGAGGTGAAAGGTCTTGTTTCAGTCTTTTGTATATTGCTTTCCAGTTCTGCTAGCACCATCTGTAGAAGAGACTATCTCCTACCAATGCAGTATATTTAGGCACTTTGTCGAAAATCAGTTGGCAGTATGTGGATGGGTTAATTACTGGGTTCTCAATTGTGTTCCATTGATTAATGTATCTTTCATTGTGCCAGTACCAGGCTGTATTGACCACTGTAGCTGCATAGTAAGTTTTGAAATCAGGGAGTTAGAGGCCTCCAACATTGTTCTTCTTTTTAAGCAGTGCTTTGCTTATCCTGGTTCTCTTTCCTTTCCATATAAAGTTTGTAATTGTTTTTTCCATCTCTTTGAAGAATGTCGTTAGAATCTGGATTGGGATTGCATATGTGTAAATTGCCTTGGGCAGTATTGACATTTTCACAATGCTAAATCTTACTATCCAAAAGCATGGTATGTTCTTCCACTTTTGTAAGTCTCTTTTGGTTTCTTGTAGTAGTATTTTGTAGTTTTCTTTGCATAGGTCCTTTGTTTCTCTGGTTGCATATATTCCTACATATTTCATCATTTGGGTGGCTATTGTAAATGGTATTGCTTTCCTAATGTACTTTTCAGCACTGTCATTGTCACTATGGTGGTGGCTGTGTGCCATGGAGTCGGATCCAACTCATAGCAACCCTGTACAGGGTTTCCAAGGCTGTAAATCTTTACAGGAGCAGAACGCCTCATCTTTCTCCCATGGAACAGCTGGTAGTTTTGAACTGCTGACCTTGTGGTTCACAGCCCGATTCGTAACCACTATGCCCCCAGAGCTCTTTCATTGTCACTATAGAGGAATCCAAATGATTTTTGTATGTTGAACTTGTACCCTAACACTTTGCTGAATCTTCCAATGAGGTCTAGTAGATTTTTTACTGAGTCTTTGGATTTTCTATATATAGGATCATACTGTCTGCATTTGTTTCTAGAAACTGTGAATTCACGTTTAACTTCTTCTATTACCCAGTCGATTTTCTACAGGGTGTTATTCAGTTTCCATATATTCAACTTTATTTCTTTGGTCTTCTTATTGTTGATTACTAGCTTTATAGCATTGTTTGAAAAGATGCTTTGCAATATTTTGATGTTTGTAAATTTATGGATGCTTGCTTTGTGACCTAACACATGGTCAATTCTGGAGAATGTGCCAGGTGCACTGGAAAAGAATATATATTGCGCTGTTGTGTTGAATGCTCTGTACATGTCTATGAGTTCAAATTGGTTGATTGTGCTGTTTAGTTTCTCTGTCACTTTGTTGAGTTTCTTTTGGTTGTTCTATCCCTTTTCAAAAGTGACATATTAGATTGTGAGCTTCCACCATGGCGTACCGTGGCCAGGGCCAGAAAGTGCAGAAGGTGATGGTGCAGCCCATCAACCTTATCTTCAGATACTTGCAAAATAGATCCCGGATTCAGGTGTGGCTGTATGAGCAAGTGAATATGCGGATAGAGGGTTGTATCATAGGTTTTGATGAGTATATGAACCTTGTATTAGATGATGCAGAAGAGATTCATTCTAAAACAAAGTCAAGAAAACAACTGGGTCGGATCATGCT
>NW_006408812.1:3549369-3560675 GCF_000296735.1 Chrysochloris asiatica | reverse complement strand
AAGTGACATATTAAAATCTCCCACTATAATTATAGATTTATCTATTTCTTTCTTCAATTCTAGTAGGGTTTGCTTTATGTATCTTGGTGCTCTTTAATTGGGAGTGTAGATATTTATTATGGTTATGTCGTCTTGCTCAATTGAGCTTTAATCATGAGATAGTGTCCTTCGTTATCTCTTATGCTGGTTTTTGTCTTACAGTTTATCAGAGATTAGTATTACCACTCCTTTTTTTTTAATTGCAGTTAGCTTAGTAAGTTATTCCTCTTCATGTTATCCAGCATGAATCTTAGACTTTCTTCAGATATTTTATCCTTTTTTCTGCTTGCTCTTCTATCTTAGCAGTACTGAGAGATTTGTCTTCCAGCTTTCTGATTCTGGCTTCATCTCTTCAATTCTATTCCTTTGCCCTTTCAATGTATTGTCCATTTCTGATATTTTATTATTATATCATCTGAACCTCTTTTTGCAGGTTTTGAATGGTTTCCAATACTATATCTATCTTATTTGATTGCTCTTGTAACACTTCCCTGACTTCTTCCTTATTTTCCTCTACTCCTCTGTGCAGCATTTGAATTTGTCTCCATATCATTCTTCTGAATTTCTTCTCAGGCAAATCCAAAGCCTGCTCTTCTTTTTGTGGAAAGTCTCTTCCTAGAGCTCATTTGTCTCAGTTACTCTTTCCTGTTTTTGGACATGTGCTAAGATCTTTTGTTGTCTTTTCTTGAACATTTTCACTAGTTAGTTGTGTTTTCAATGATTAAATGAATGTATGTTGCTGTGTTGTTAAGCATACTGAGTGTCTCCTGGTGGATGTGATCTGGAGATAGGCTTCCCTTTTCATGTGTAATGCCTAGCAGCTGGTATTGGCTCCTGTCCCGATGGTGAGATATTATGGGGTATGCTTGTAGCTTGGCTGCATGGCTGGGATTGCTGTCTCTTCTTGGGTAACATAGAGAGTGAAAGCTTCCACCCCCGGGGAAAAAGTGTATCAAAAAAACCAAAATCAGAAACAATATAAAAGCAGAGACAAAAACCACCACTCAAAAACAAAAATTAAACCATAGCCAACTGACCGGTAGCCTTTGCTGTGCAGGTCAGTGTGCATGTACAGTAGACACCTCCAGCAGTGGGTGGGGTATCCATTCACTCAGGCCCCTCCTGCAGTCATAACTGTGGAGGTGTGCAGATAGATAATGAGAAATTAATGAAAGAAACATTTTCCACTATTTTTTATCTCTGAAGGTCAGTTAGGTATCTGTATGTGCACAGCGTAATTCTCAAAATAGTTGCGTCCTTTTGTGGGTAGTTGGTGTTGGCTCTTGCCTTTTATGTTGGGGTTTTACATAATGTTCATATGGTTTGTCTGCATGGCCAGACCTGCTTTGTCTTGCTGGGTAAGCAGGATTAAAGGGTCAACCCAGGTCAACTTTAGGGCTGGGTCCTAGAGTCAGACATCATAAGCAGCTGCCAAAGAATTAACCAGTGGGGCTCCTCCTCTCTATGCTGTGGGAAAACTTTGAGCTCAATGCTGGACCCTTTTAGGGGTGTACTCCCACCCACCTGAATGTGTCTGGGCTGGGCAGAGGGTGTGTGACATGGGAGAGGAGGAAAGAAATGTGTAAAATTTCCCACACCTCTTTTTTCAAATCCACTGTGTGGTTTTTAGCACTGTATCACTGTATTAGTCTGGCTGTGGCCCCTCCCTCTGGTCTCAGGCTGGGCAGAGTGGCCGCATGGAGATTCCCATGTGCTGATTGACTCTGAAATTACAGTATTTTCCTTTCTACAGTGATTTTTCCACCAGTGGGTATGGGAAACTAACACCCTGCATCTTAGTCTAGATCCAGAGCTCTGGAGCTGCTCCATGAAGGCACCTTCTCTGGTTTTTCCATGCCTCCCCCACAGAACCTGTCCTACCTGACTCTGCGTCTCCCACCTCCAAAACTAATTATGATTTTGTGGCTAATTTCTTTTGTTTACTTTTTACTATAAATGGATAATGGCTATATGAATCCTTTGAACAACTATTAAGTCCTCATGATGGTCTCTCTCACCCAGAGGTTTTGTCTCTATCTTTGTTCTGTTTAAGAAGCAATAAAACATCTCTAGGTGCTGCAGGATAATGTACTAGACTACCAGGTCAGCTGCAAGGTTTGTAGTTCAAACCCACCAGCTGTTCCTCAGAAACTCTATACAGGGTCACGATATGTTAGAATCAACTGGACAGCATTTAACAACAACAACATAACATATATGGGGAACAGGGTTACTCTGTATGATAAGCACTGGGGGTTCATGCCCAACAGCCTCTCTGCAGAAGAAAAATGAGACTTCTTGCCCCAGCAAAGATGCACAGACTTGGAAACTCTATACAGAGTCTCTATGAGTCTTGGTGTGATGCTGTAGTATAAGCACTGGACTACAGGTCATTTAAATGCCAAGGTCAGTGGTTCAAATTTACCAGCCACTCTTAGGAAACCCTATACCAGGTCACTATGACTTCGAACCAACTCCACAGCCCTTAACAACAACAACATGAGTTGGATCAGACTCAAAGACACTTAACAATAACAACAACATAATGTATATTGATAAAAACATTGCTTGCTGAAAGCAAAGAGGACTTAAACTACTAGTGCAGATCAAATCCACAGCCTTCAGTATGGATTGCATCTCAGTGTAAAACAAACAAAAATCCTCAGTACTGGACCATCATGATTAATGGAGAAAAGATTGAAGCTGTCAAAAACTTTATTTTGTTTGAATCCACAATAAACACTCATGGAGCTGCAATCAAGAAATCAAAGGATGCCTTATTTCATTGGGCAAGTTAGCTGTACAAGGTTTCAAGAGCCAAGATGTCAGTTTGAAGACTGAGTTGTGCCTGATGCAACCCCTAGTATTTTCAATAGCCTCATATGCCTACGAATGTTGGAAAATGTAGAAAAATTTATGCATTTGCATTATGGTATTGGAGAAGAATATTAAAGTCCCAGGGACTACCAGAAGAACAAACAAATCTGGGTCATAAGATGTATATCCAGAGTGCTCCTTAGAGGTCAGAACAGCTAGACTTCATCTCTCATACTTCAGACATGTCATCAAGAGGAGTCAGTCTCTGGAAAGGGACATTATACTTGGTAAAGTGCAGCTTCCATGAAAAAGAAGACTCTCAAGGAGATGAATTGGCACAGTGGCAGCAGCAGTGGGCACAAGTGTAACAATTGTGAGGATGGTGCATGACCTGGCAGTGTTTTGTTCTGTTGTGCATAGGGTTGTTATGAGTCAGAACCCACTCAATGGCACCTAACAGCAGCAACATAAAATAGATATAGTTTAGAGTCTTTTTTCCCCTGAATAGTTCAAACTAACTTTTCAGTTAGCTTGACCACTGTACCTCCATTGCGCATTTCCAGAGTGTTGTTGTTGTTAAGTGCTGTCAAATCAGTTCCAACCCATAGTGACCCTGTACAGGGTATTCCTGATTCCAAATATTCCCAAACATCTTTGGGGTTTTGTGCTGTTGTTGTTGTTAAGTGCCTTCTAGTGGGTTTATACACATAATGACCCCATAAAAGGTTTCAAAGGAACAACTGGTTATAAATGCTTTTTTTCTTTTTTTTCCCCACAAAGTCTTGACCCATTTGAGGCTCAGGTTATGCCCCTCAGAGATTATTTACAAAAAAGAAAGAACAAAGAACTACTTAAGAGCTTTAAAAATAAATCATTGCTAATTGTGGTGCCCTTGAAATTACAATTTAGTTTGGGCATGTAGTTAAACCAATTATCTTGAAAATGCTGCAGAAATATACAGTAAGCAACCACCCCTCGGGCCCACTTTGCTTCACTTCCTGGTCATTGTTTTGGATCGCTTGTTTTAAAGCACAATAGTCTCTTTGTAGTAGAGCTACAGGTAGAAAATGTTCAATTCAAAGGTGACAGGATCTCTTCATCATTAATCCCAGGATAACTCCACCCCACCCTCCAGAAGTTCTTGGGATGTAATGGTTCTCGTGTAGATACCTGTTAAAACCAAGTCTTTTTAGTCCTGTTCTTGTCTCTCTTCTTAACTCAATTTTTTTCCCTTAAGGCATTTTATTTAAAATGGAGACACTAAGTTTCATAAAGGTGGCAAAGAACATTTTATTGCCTACCCAACTAAAGAAATCTTCTTGAAATGAGTTGAGATAGGATTAGTAAAAAAGGAGAAACATGCTGCAAAAAAACCCCCACACACAAACAGTTATAAAGAGTGCCCAGAATTAATTAGATGAGCAGCTTAGCACCAGTTTTATGTTACTCATCTTTTCCCTTATCTTCAGCAGCTTTTCCGTTATCTTCAGCAGCCAAGGTGTCTTTTATGGAAAAATTTGATTTATCTAAACAAATCAACACATGAAAGCTGTTTAAAGAGCTTCCTTTTTTTTTTTTTTTTTTCCTAAGCACAGTTTAAAACTGCCTTCGTCTTTTCCAGTTCTTTTTGCAATATGAGTGTATTAGTCCAGAAGCTTGTGCACCATACATGCTTGCTAAACTGAATTTGAAAATAGTTTTGCCCTTGGAGCTGTATGTAAAATTTCACAACAGATTTGATTATTTATTTAACATTGACATTGCTGTTACTTATAACTTGGAGAATTAACTATACAAGCAATATACAAGCCCCATACACATCTGTGGTGGTAATGGTTGTGGTGTGCCGTGAAGTCAGTTCCAACACATAAGGACCCTGTATGGGGTTTCTGAGACTGTAAATCTTTACAGGAGCAGAAATTCTCATCTTTTTCTTGTGGAACCACTGGTAGTTTCAAACTGCTAACTGTGAGATTAGCAGCCTGACTTGTAATTACTACACTACTAAAATAGTTGGAAATGGTGACCATCTTCCAAATCATCCTATCAGATGCATGTTCAGAGTTAGCACATTCAGTGATAACATGCTACCCAATAATGCTTAGTGAATTATGTCATATATTAAAACTTTTGAGGATTTTTGCCTAAGAGGAAAATTTTATCTGACCTTCACAATAATAATTGATAAACCACCTGTTATGGCTGTCATCCTATAAAATGAGTATAATTGCAGTTTGGCCACAAAAAAGCACCCCTTTGACTTTGACATATTCTAGGAATTGGTCAGTCATGGAAAGCCCCTAATATTGAACAAGTCTTCCTCTCTTGAAATGGCCTCTAATGCCCATGAATGACAATGAGAGGTACTTTAAAAAATATATATACAATTAACATAATAGCAAAAATCTTATTTACAAACATAATTATATCCACAGGTATAGGATAGGGACTAGGATTGTGAGAAATTCTCAAGATGTCCATCTTCAGGAATAAAGGGCACACGAAAATGCTAGACCAGACATAGGTTGTTGAATCACAGTCAAGGGTATGCAAGCAGGATGAATTTGGGGAAGCCTGGGAAAGAAATGTGTTCTAGGACTAGGAACTTTAAGTAAGAATCCAGTCATTAAGACCATGGATGCCATTCAGTCTAGATAGTGGAACAGGAGGTGGGGCTTTGTCGAGATAGGGAAATAAAAATGTTTTCAGGCTGGCCATGCAGCATGTCTGCTGGTGTATACTGGGTTGGGCACCCAATTTTGCAAAATCGAATAAAGTAAGCCTCACTCTCACTAAATGAGTACAGATTGGATTTTTTGAGTGTTTTTCAGTATTGACACGTTTCTCACAAATTTGGGGGCCCATCTGGGATTTTCTGCCCACTTGAAGTGGCAGCCCTGGTGGAAAAGGAGATGCATCCCACCTTGATTTTGGTGGCCTATTTCACAAGGATGATCATCTCCCAGCAAGAGCCAGAAAAAGAACTGAAACTATTAAATTAGCAAGAGAGATATGAAGGATTGAAAACAGACTAACTGTGATGACCAGGTAATTGTGTACAGGCCAGGGTGGGAAAATTGGACTGTAAGTATTGCCTTGGTGGTCAGGCATTGTCGGGGCTCAGTGTGTGACTGAGACACATCTTGGCTGTGAAGAAAGTGTGGCATCCCAATCGGGTAGGAGAAAGACAAAGTGATATTTTGGGGGTGTATGCAAGAACTTCCAGGATATAGGAGGGTTGAGCATACAGGGGAACTCAGACACCAAGACCAATAAAAAAATGGGAATCAAGAATACTAGGTCTAGGGCAGAAGGAAGAAGGGAGCAGGAAAGACTCCCATAGACATTATTTCTGACAGTCTTTCTGAGAGAATTTTGAGGGCTTGTGGGGACAGTTCCCGAACTTGGGACAAAGATAAACAAAAGTTGGAGTGCAAGAAAAACCTCCAGGAGTGCACAGGGAATCAGGCTCTAATCTGGTTAGTAGGGGTTAGTGGAATAGAGTAGCAAACCCATTGATGAACTGTTAAGAGAAGGTCAGAAAGGTTTTGTAGAAAAGAGGAAGAGCAAAAGCAAAAAGCCAGAATCATGGTGTCTACTGTGAGTTAAAGAGTTAATAAGAGGCTAAGCAAGACTCCCTTTCTCAAAGAAAGTGGGACAGTGATTACAGTTTTAGACCTCCTTGGAGGAAAGGGAGGAGAGGAACGGCCAGGTCTCCAAAGTCCACCAGCAGATGTTATGAGTGGGAAGGCAAACCATTTCAAGAGAGAATTTCCAGAAATAAATAGGTGATTCCCCTTATGAAACGGTGATTCCCCTTATGAAACTAGAGATCAACTTTTTAATCTTTTGGGATGGGACCTAATTGTAAGATTGTGGTTAGGATTAGGAGCATATGAAGGTAAATATAAGACTTCTGACTGAAAGAGAAGAAGGAAAGAACAACCCATGGTTATGGGTTTAAAAGGCAACAGGAAAGGGCTGGAAATTCTTCCCTTGTAGGTGAAACTTAAAAAAAAAAACACAGGGGAAGTGGTCCTTAGAACAAAATACCCTATCCCCATAGAAGAGGTGGAGGGATCTGCAGCCAGTAATAAAGGGCCTAGTGATTATTGTATATATATTTTTTAATATGGTAGTTTTCAAATATAATTCTTAAGATAAATGTAGACATAGACAATTTGAGCTTACATTACAATGCAAAACTCTGAGTTTGTACATTCAAGGTGAAAGACACTTAAATATGAGTTGGGCACTGAAAAGTTGTTTTGGTTTAATACCTTTGATATTCTTACTGCCATCAAATGATATAAATTAATCCATTTAAAAGGTGGTTAAGGATTTGTTTGGCTGGTGTGACAGTAATTTTTTTTAATTATACAATGCTAAAGACTTTATTTGTGAGTGTGTGTGTTTATTTGTATTAATGTTTCAGAACATCTGAGAACATAATACTGTTTTAAAAGATATTTGATGTACCAAAACTCTTTCTGAATTGAAAAGACTTTTTTGTTAAAATTTGAGCCATGGGCAGTGTTTTGTTCTGTTGTACATAGGGTCGCTATGAGTCAGTACTGACTCAATGGCACCTAACAACAACAACAATTATATGTATGCATTTGGAATATTGTGCTATAGCCCTGAGTATTGCTAGAGTTTCAGTTCATTTGACAAAGTTAAAGTATGTTCAATTGATATTCTTATTTGAGAAGCTTTTAAGTGAAGTACTGTATTCATGCACAAAGATGATAGAGCCAGTAATTTCTTTCAGTTTGAGGAACCTGACAGAGTGTAGTAAACACTGTTGTAAGAATGTGTTATCCCTGAAATTTTTGTTGTTGTTAAAAGCTGTTGAGTCGATTCTGGCCCATACTGACCTGTATAGGCTTTCCAAAGAGCAGTTGGTGAGCTTGAACCACCAACCTTGAAGTTCAAATGACTTTGCAGTCTGACCCATAGCATTAACCCATAGCACCACATCAGGAATATTTTCATGTTAATCCTCGCAGAATTTTGGAATCTGAAGGGTCAAATGGCATTCACTGCCCAACAGGTGCCTTGCCACCATAAATAGGCTCCACTACCTGAGAGGACCACACATCTCCCCACCAGGCAAACTAGATATCAATTCCTGAGAAACTACATACTGGCCCTTACTACTTTGCTAACCCTCAGGTTAAAAGGACTCTTGGTCCAAACCCCTCTCTTTGAATTACCTGTTCGTCACTTCCGACTGGGATACTTGGTGCTGATCAAGACCTGGAAAGATGATGGACTCCAGCCGGACTGCAGAAAAAGGATGGACTCACTATACTTGTATAAAGGGACCAATGAAGAGGGCATCTCCCCAAGGGAAAAGTAGTTACCCTTGGGAAGCACATCTCTCACCCAGGGAGCCTCTCAAGTGACCCTGAAAAGACTCTGAGAGGCTGCCTTGCCCTACCTCTGCCAGATGGGGTGGGTTTGATAGCTAATATGACTAAAATGTATCATTACCTGGGGGAGGTGCAAAGGGCTTTTTCCTACAACCTGCCAGTCAGGTTGATAGTAAATGCAACCATGGCATCATTCCCTCAAATCATCAAATTAGACTTATCTCAACTAATGTCCCCACAGTCAGTGATAGGAAGCCAAAAGTAGCAATCTGGGACTATCGAATAGGTGCCCACATATCTGGTGGGACTCTGTGGGCTGAAAATGATGGGACCCTAAAAAAGTAGACATGATTGAAGTAAAAAAAAAAAAACAACAAAACAAAAAAACTAAGTTAAACATTAGAGGTAGAAACAAGATACAGAAGTGTGAACACTTGGGTTGTTGTTGTTGTTAAGTGCCATAGAATCGGTTCCAATCCATAGCCACCCTGTATAGGGTTTCTAAGAAGTAGCTAGTGAGCTTGAACTGCTGACCATGCAGTTCAAATGGCTTTTCAGTCTAGCACATTAACCCACAGCACCACACCAGGACTCTAAACACTTGGGTAGAATGGGTTAAATATTCAGTACAGGCTCTCAACAAAAGTGGTTGCCATGTTTGTGCAGTTGATAACCACAGGTGCAGGTAATTCCCTTTTCCCTTGGTTAGGATTCGGACATGTACTGCATGTTGGCTCTGTACCAAGAAAAGACACTTGGGGAAATGAAACTTGTAAAGGCTTGTCAAAGACAATTCCTCCATTCTCCATAGGGGTGATGAACTACTCTTCTTGTCTTTCAAGGCAGGAAGCAGAGTTCACAGTGCCCATAGGAGAAATGGCGATTGCACTCAAGTCCAAAATGTCACTGGTGAACCTGGCAGTGACAACTATTCAAAGTTCCCCAGATAGACATCTGGATGTATTGTGAAAAAGGGAATATCTGAGATTTGTTGTCATCAAATTGGGCTGGGATGTGTGCATTGGTCCAGCTGGCAATTCCCTTCAGCCTAGAGTTCTGCAAGAAACCTGAACATCATGAGAAATCTCAAACCCAGAGATCTCTCCCTGGATCTCTTGATCCATATATTTATATAAACTCCATTGGAGTTCCTAGAGGAGTTCCTAATGAGCTTAAAGCTAAGAATTGGATGGCTGCAGGGATTTGTGAATATACTTTTCTGGTAGTCTAAAAAAAAATATAGACTGAGTGAATTATGTTTACTATAACCAATAGAGGTTCCTAAACTACACCACAGATGCCCTACAAAGGGTAGCTAAACTGGCCAAGATCACTGGGATCAATGTCCCTTTCACTGACTAGTCAGAGGGATGGTATTGGAAAGTGAAAAAAATAATCCTCGCCTCTCTTAAAATAATAGCTAAAATTTAGATAGGTATTAGATGTCGTATTATGCCCTGAGTCCGAGGACTAGTCCAGATTCAGAGGAAGTCAGACATGGTCCCTACTTAGTTTAATTCTGGAAAATGTTCCATGCACACTGGAGAAGAACGTGTACTGTGCCGTTGTTGGATAGAATGCTCTGTATATATCTATGAGGTCAAGTTGGTTGATTGTGTTGTTAAGTTCCTCTGCAGCATTGTCGAGTTTCTTTCTGGTTGTTCTATCCCTTTTCGAGAGTGGTGTGTTGAAATTTCACACTATAATTGTGGATTTATCTATTTCTTTCTTCAAGTCCATTAAGGTTTGCTTCATGTATCTTGGTGCTTTTCGTTTGGAATGTATATGTTTATTATGGTTATATCGTCTTGCTCAATTAACCCTTTGATAATGACATAGTGTCCTTCTTTGTCTCTTATGCTGGTCTTTATCTTAAAGTCTACTTTGTCAGAGATTAGTATTGCCACTCATGCTTGTTTATTGTTGTAGTTGGCTTGGTAAATTTTTTTCCATCCTTTAACTTTTAGTCTGTTTTTGTCTTTGTGTGTAAGGTGTGTCTCTTGCAGGCAGCATATTGATGGGTCTTATTTTCTTTTCCATTCTGCCACTCTTTGTCTCTTCACTGGTGCATTCAACCCATTGATATTCAATGTAATTATTGATAAGTATGAATTGATTGCTGTCATTATGTTACTTCTTTGGTGGTGCTGGTCATTCATTGATTCTGCTTTCCTTCTTGTGATGGATTCCCTACTTGGTCTAAGCATTTTGCACTGTGAGCAGGATTCATTGCAATGGATCCAGACCTAAGAAATTGTGAGGATTTGTGGGAGAAGAATGAAAGAGAATGGAATAAAATGTGTTAGCTGAAAAGAGAGCCCGGGAGCTGATGCCATGCTGGATAGAAAAGACAGCTGATCTGTGGCAGGGCCTATTCGAAACCACCCTGTCAGAGGCTCAAGCCATATGCATATGAATGGAGTTGGTCCAAGGTAGAGGGAAAGATTCAACTTGAGTGTTTTAAAAGGTTAATGTACTAAAAAAAATTTTTAATTAAAAAAAAAGTTAATGTGTTTGCCTTATGGATATTGGCTTCTCCTGCCTATTATTGTAAAATAAACATATGTGTGTGATACTAATATTGGGAATTATGATTACAGAAAGTTTGCAAGCTGGCCTTCAGCCTATACTTGATTGAATTTGCTAAAGAGAAGTTAGAAATTGTCAACAACAACAAAAATGGCTTCTCAGATTAAGTCTTTGTAGAACTTTAAGGTGGAATTTTGAGCTCCACCCAGAACTTCAGAGTTGATATATTTGCATTTGAAAAGACATGCACACCAACTGAGAACTGTTGAAAGAAAGGAGATTTGTGAAAGAAAGCACACACAAAAAAAACCCAGACAGTTTGGAATTTTGATTTTCTAGGGCCTCAAGGCAAGGAAAGTTGGCCCATCAAAGCAAAACTGGGAGTGGATATTCTATTGGCACCCATTGACCATGAGATGAAATAAGAGAAAAGGCTGACTGCTTTGAAGTACAGGGAGGTATGTGTGAACTCCCAAACTTGCAGCTGGTACTCATTTGACCTAGTTTGGATGTTGTTATTGTTGTTAAGTACTGTGGAGTTTGTTC
>NW_006408812.1:3539210-3540092 GCF_000296735.1 Chrysochloris asiatica | reverse complement strand
AACAACAAAAGATCTGTGTTGGAAGAAGCAAAGCTAGAGTGCTCCTTGGAGGCAACGATGGCCAAACTTCGTGTCTCATACTTCAGACATATTGTCAGGAGGAACCAGTCACTGGAGAAGGATATCATGTTTGGTAAGGTGGAGGGTCAGAGAAAAAGTGGAAGATCCCCAGTGAGATAGATTGGCAAAGTGGCAGGATCAATGGGCTCAAGAGTGGCAATAATTGTGAAGTTGGCCCAGGACCAGGCAGTGTTTTGTTCTATTGTGCATAAGATCACTATGAGTCGGTACCAACTCGATGGCACCTAACAACAACAACCAAGTGTTTAATTATTGTAGTTCTAGAACTGAAATCTAAGAAATTAATCCTATATTTTATTTCATATAAATGTCTAATATGTATTTGGTGGTTGTGGTGGTGATGGTGTGCTGTCAAGTCAGTTTGGACTCATAGAGACCCTGTATATGGTTTCCAAAGCTGAAGATCTTTATGGGATCAGAAAGCCTCATCTTTCTGCCTTGGAGCAGCTGGTAGATTCAAACTGCTGACCTTTCAGTGAGCAGTTCAATGTGAAACCACTATGCTACCAAGACCTAACAATAGCAACTATAACAATTATATTCACTTATGAATTGATATCTCTGGTTCCTTATTTCAGTCTTGTGGGTTTGTTATTTGGGGAATAATCAATCTGAGTTGACTTTTGGATGGTGTTATCATGTATGTTAATCTCAGCTTGTAGTCTGCCATTATTGGTTCTCTGAATGAAGAATTCATATTAATATTTTTTGTAAGATTGGTCTGGTTTTATAAATTCCTTTAATTTCTGTTTATCTGCAAATGTCCTAATTTTACTTAAATTGAAGGGACAATTTTGCAGG
>NW_006408812.1:3534568-3537195 GCF_000296735.1 Chrysochloris asiatica | reverse complement strand
TCAGTTGAGTTGGTGTTGGTTGTCATCTATCATTGACCAAGTGGTACAAGAGCACATTATTTACTTGAATGGGGTTACTAGAGGTATAGCTATGGCTTGGCAATGTGGACATGGTTGTTGTCCCCTGCCAGGTGGGACAATGTGAGGAAAGCAAACAACAACAACAAAAAGTTGTTTTAAAAATAAAAATGTTTTAGAGATGAAATAAAAACAAGCAAACAGCAACAACAACAAAAAAGTAATGATTGAAAAGAAAACGGAAAGGAAAATAAAAAGAAAGGAAGAGGAATAGGTAAAACAATATCAACAAACCTCAGGAATGGGAAAGAAAAGAGAATAATCAAAACAAAAATAAGGAAAAAAGAGGAGATGTGAAAAAAGAAAACAGAAATATAAGAAAACAGAGAAGGAAGAACAAAGGAAGGCAGAGAAAATAAAAAACAAGGTAACAGAAAGATCAAAAAGGAGAAAACAATTGAGTAAAGTGTGGCAGGCCACCCAGAATAGGTCAACCTCTTCTTCTGGTCAAGGTCATGGGGGTGGGAGGCATGACACACGGTCCGAAATGAAGTTCTTACTAATCTAGAAAGTATTTGGAGTCAGGACACCTGATCCTGGAAGGAGCATATGTCAGCTCAGAGAGTGACTGGAATCAGGACTTATTGTTCCAGAATGAGTTCTTGTGAGTCAAGAGGTAAGCTAGGGTCAGGGTACCTTGTCAGAAGGAGTTCCTGTCTACCTAGGTATGACTGGGGGCAGAGTGCCTGTCTAACGTTGCTAGTTCTGCTGGTCCAAGGAGGTGGAGAACATGTGCTTCTATGGGGGTGCGTTGCACCCTGCATCGGATACACGTGGGAATGTCTCCTACCTTAGTCAGATTAGGGAATGTGCAAGGAAGGTGTCACTGGTCAAAGAGTAAGTGAGAATACAGACTGATCAACAGGAAGTTACACCTTTCTGTTTACCAGTGGATTATCAGGTAGCTGTCCCATCTGAACACTGCTTGCAAAAGTTCAAAATGCTGTGTTAGGTCAGCTGACAATTCAGACATTCCAGCCATCTTCATTCATGGCTTTTGTTCATCTTCTTCTCATAGTTGGTATTCAGTCCATGATTCTGTCCATTCCTCCAAAGCTGAGGGTTCCAGGATTATCATCGGTACCTGTTTCATTTGATTTCTCATGTCTTTGTTGAAGACGGTCTGGGTAGCATGTCTGCTTAATCTGCCATCTTGTCAGAAGTCTCCTATCCATGACTTCGTGACCATGGTTTATACCTTTATTTACAAGTGTAATCAAAAGTAACATTTTCAGGTAATAGAATGAGTCAAATTTGGTCAATATTCACTTCTGATGTCATAAGACATGCAGGTATATGCATGAGTGCACTATGCCAGACCTTTAAAAAATAATTTTGTCATCTCTTCTGATTATATGTGTGCCAGTTATTACTTGTAGTCCTGGTGCAGCACTGTAGGAAAAGCACTGGACTATAAGGTTGGTTTGAACTGCAAGGTAAGTGGTTCAAACTCACCAGTCACTCCTCAGAAACCCTATAAAGGGTCTTTATGAGTTGGAACCAACTTGACAGCACTTAACAACAATAAATTATTTCCTTGAATGTGCTATCTGAAAAGCACACAAAAAATCAACAATATCCCTTGTTTCATAAGTTCCCAACTTGATAGAAGACTCTCAGTATTTCCTTTTTACTCTATAAGTCTCATGCCTTTCTAACACTGTTGAACTCTTTTTAAAGGAAAAGTTATGGCAGATGTGTTTCCTGAAAGTACATGATCAAATAGCCTTTGTTACTTTTGCCTTAACTTTGTACTTAACTATGTCTTTGACATAACTGTAAATGCTATTAAGTTAATCTATCCCCTATGTACATCTATCAGAATCTATCTTTTCCTCCTGCTCCATTATTATCAGTAATATCTTTATCAAGGGCATATTACCTAATAAGAAAGATGAGCACAGGCTTGTACTTGTTTACAAATCTGTAGTGAACAATTTCAAATAGGTTTCACCATACTCCATGCCTGTCAGGATGTAAATTTGAAAAGAGGATTTGATTCTGTAGAAAGGTCCTGTGGGGATAGGCGAGAAATAAATGCCAGACATATTTAGAAGCAGAATCTTTCATATGGTGAAAAATGTAAAATTGTTCGCTACAGATTAGTAAGTAAGCACAACTAAACCCATGTGTATCTGGTTTATTGGATAATTCAACACTAATATTTATTGTATCTTTCCTAGAGTGATGGTGCTGTAAGATAATCACTGGACTGCTAATCACAAGATCAGGAGTTCAAACCCACCTGCTGCTACACAGGAGAAACATAAGACTTTCTGCTCTTGTAAACATTTACAGCCTTAGAAACCCTATACACGGTCACTATAGGTCAGAATTGACATAAATGGCACTGGGAGTTTTTGAAAGTGAGAAATAGTTCAGATTATTTGTCTCCATTGTCTTCAAATATTTATTGTCAACCTGCTGTAAGAGTAGTCTTTGCTGTTATTGCTACGTGTTTTCGAGTCAGTTCTAGCTCCTAATTAGCCTAAGTAGAGTGTATCAGAATAAAACAGTGCCCAGTCTTGTACCATCATTAAAACCTTGCT
>NW_006408812.1:3532727-3534140 GCF_000296735.1 Chrysochloris asiatica | reverse complement strand
TGCCCCCGCTTGGTCTTGCGATTTGGTCTCACCCAAGTTATCGGCTCCAGGCCGCTGAGCCCCACAGACTCAAAAGTACGCAATTTCTTACTTCCGCTATAAGTTTGACTAGCTATAAGCCTTCAAACTTTTAAAATATTCCTACCCATGTGGTTACAAATCAGGCTGCTAATCTAACAGTCAGCAGTTCGAAACTACCTGCTGTTTCATGAGAGAAAGATGAGGCTTTCTGCTCCCCTAAAGGTTTATAGTCTTGGAAACCCTGTACAGGATCACTATGAGTCAGAACCAACTCCACGGCACATAACAAAAACAATACCTGAACTGTGATTTAGAGTTTTGGAGCTCTGCCCTGAACCCACCTCGCCGGTATTCTGTGATATTGCTGATGGAGAACTTTACTGCACCTCTACCCTATCTGCCATCCAGGGATAAGATTCTTATGATTCAATAGTGAATAATTTTTGTCATGACTAATTGCGATTGTCACAATGATACAGGTAGAAATTTTGTAATATAAAGGAGGGAGACGTTAATCTTACAGCCCATGAACAGAGGACCCAAGACCATCAAGGGAAAAGAGCACAAACAGAATGTAGGACCCAATCCCAAGAAATAGTAACACCAGAGATGGAGGCAGAGATGAGAACATGGAGAAAGAGAGCAACTGAAGACTCCAGACTCATGGAAAGAGAAAGGCTGTGAGCTGGCAGCCAGGAGGCAGGTTTGCAGAATGTGCCCTTTAGTTGTGTAAATGATTATATATTCCTGAGTGTTTTTGTGTACACAAACACCATCCCCAAAAAACAACAAAAGACAGGGAATAGAAACAAATACTGTTGAATAATAATGCATGGAGGAGATTGTAATCATTGCAATGAAATGATGTGTATAAACCTGATGTTCTCCCATGTAAACTGTCACTCAATTCACAATAAAAGTCATTTTTAAAAAATTATTTGCAATGAAGACATCATCAGTCTTGCAAAATCCTATCATGTGATTTCCAGCATAGTTTTCTATCACCAAGGCCATATTTTCCAAAGACTGATCCTTCCTCAGTTTCCAATCTTTGCATTCCAACTTTTGCATTCCAATCACCAGTAATTATCAACACAGCTTGATCGCATGTTTGATCAATTTCAGACTGAAGAAGTTGGTAGAATTCTTCAATTTTATCAAAAGTGGTTGGTATATAAATTTGAATAATATGGTATTAATTGGTCTTCCTTATGGGCATCTGGATATTATCCTATGACATTGTTGTACTTTAAGATAGATCTTGAAATGTCTTTTTGTTGATGAATGTGATGTTGTTCCTCTTTAATTTGTTATTTCCAGCATAGTAAACTATGTGGTTGTCAAATTCAAAATTACCAAAACTAGTACATTTCAGCTCACTAATGCCAAAGC
>NW_006408812.1:3529630-3531752 GCF_000296735.1 Chrysochloris asiatica | reverse complement strand
CAACGAGATGGATTGGCTAAATGGGAGCATCGATGGACTCAATCGTGGCAACAATAGTGAGGTTGGCCCAGGATCAGGCAGTGTTTCATTCTGTTATGCATAAGGTCACTATCGGTCGGTACCAACTCAATGCCACCTAACAACAACAAATGCCAAAGATATCAACGATTATGTGTTTCTTTTCATTTTTGACACCTTCCAATTTTCCTAGATTCATATTTCATAATTCTATGTTCTGATTATTAATGGATGTTTACAGCTGATTCTCTTCATTTTGTGTTGTGTGCCATCAGCAAATGAAGATCCTGAAAGTTTTACTCCACTGCATCATCACAGTCAACTCTACTTGGAGAAGGCAGATCTTCCCCAGTTGTATTTTAATTGCCTTCCAACCTGAGGTGCTCTGTTTTCCAAGACTATATCTGACAATATTCAGGTGCTATTCATCATGTTTCAGTACCCAATATGCTGGTCCCAACATGGTTCCACTGCTATTCATAAGGTTTTCAGTGACTAAATATTTGGAAGTTGTCTGTTTCTCCTTCTTCCTAGTCTATCTTAGTGTGAAAGCTCTAAGTTGTTCCAGTCAGATGTTGATAAATGCCCATGGGACACATCATTGCACTATAAACCTCAGCTTTTGGGTCTTGCTATGTAGGTTAACAAACCTAGTTCCCGAATAAAGTACCTCGAGGCACCCCATTCCACAAGTAAGCTTCCTGCTTGAAGTCATTCAGCTTGACTTGTTACATGGGCTGGGAAGTCCACTGCTCTGTCGTATGCACTTGTTCTGGATTTTACTGCTGCTGGTCCATGGACACTCCTCAGTGTCACAGTTTTCTGTCCCTGAGCTGAGGAGGTTCAATACACAGCAATCTCAGGGTTCACTCCCCTACTGGCTCTTCTTCTTTGATAGTATTAAGATTCCCCCTTCTGCTTCTGACATGGCTCATTTTAAACCCATGCTACAATTTCAAAGTGTTTACAATTATAGTGAACACTGCTAATATCCACAGCTGATTCTTGTCAGCCTGTCAAAGCTTTTCTTACCTTTCTTCAGCAGAGTGGCTGGTAATTCAGACTGCTGACCTTGTGTTTTGTAGCCCATGTTATAATCCACTAAACTACCAGGGTTCATTTATCTTGTGTTCGATGCTAAGAATACAGCCCTGAGCAACATAAGCATGATCTATAGTGTGGCGCTATAGGATCCACACTGGACTGCAAACCAAACCTACCAGCTATTTCTCAGAAACTCTACACAGGGCCACTGTGAGTCAGAGTTGACTCAATGGCACTTAGCAACAACAATACCTATGAAAAGGTTAAATAGAGCATAAGATGTTAGAATGAAATAGACTTAAGAAGTAAAGAAGAGATGTAGGTATTCATTTTTCTAATCAGTTTTAAATAACTTCTAATATTGCTGTTGTTAAGTGCCATAGAGTCAGTTTCAACTCATAGAGACTCTATATAGGGTCTCTGAGGAGCAGCTGGTAGGTCTGAACTGTCAACTTTGTGGTTCATAGTCCAGTGCTGATACCAAACTTAATTACATTGTTAATAGACATATTGAATTTAAAAGGTGAATATGGGAAATAGAATGATCTATCATTGTAAATACATTATAGGAAGATACTGAAGATAAATGTTTCCATATTTTGGTCTTACAAGCAAGTTCAGACTAGTTAATGTTATTGAACATAGGGGAAAATATAATGCAACAGACTGATTTTGCTTTTTAGAAGAAACGAGTTTTTAAATGGTCACAATTATTGTAGTTTAAGAATTACTTTAGAAATGTCGACAATTTAAATCAATGGCTGTGGGTTATATCAGTTATATGTGATAATTGCTGTAGAGTGAATTCTCAAAATTGATTTAAATAGGCTAAAATAATTTTAGATGTAATTTCTATGGATTGTTGTCCTTGTTAATTGCTGCCCAGTCAGTTCCAACTCATAGTGAACCTGTATAGGATTTCCAAGGAAAGGCTGGTGTGTTTGAACTGTCAACCTTGGAGTTCACAGTATTCTTATCCTACAGCACCACACCAGAACTCCTCAGAGTTTTAAAGTCTCCTGTTATTTCTTCAGGGGAGCACAGTGGGGCCATACAATAA
>NW_006408812.1:3524729-3528935 GCF_000296735.1 Chrysochloris asiatica | reverse complement strand
CTACCAGCTGCTCCGCGGGAGAAAGATGAGGCTTTCTACTCCCGTAAAGATTTACACCCTCGGAAACCCTGTACAGGGTCGCTATGAGTCGGTTCCGACTCCACGGCACATAACAACAACAACAACAGTGTGACACTGCAGGATAATGCACTGGACCATAAGGTTGGCTTGAGTTGCAAGGTAGGCAGTTCAAACCCACAAGCCGCTCCTTGGAAACCCTATACAGGGTTGCTATGAGTCAGAACCAACTTGATGGCACTTAACAAAAAACATTATTGTTTTTGGAGTCCTGTGTGGTGCTGTTTGATAAGCACTCGACTGCAATGTGTGAACTCAGTTGTTCACTCTATTAAAGTAATAGAAAGGATTTTCCCATAAGCTTTGAAACCATTCCTTGTTCAAGAATGGCTATATTCAGAAAACAAAGTCTTACCTTTCATGTGTTTCTCAAGGAATCCTATTGTTTCACTGAAATTGAAAGATCTAGTTGGTTTCTACAGAGGTGAAATGCTTACTGGCCGCCGCTTCCTTGTCTCTCTAATCTCCAAACTGCCTCCGTTTTTCAAATCATTCCTTAATCTTGTTTAAGAAGACAGTGGCCATAGTGACTATCAACAAACATTTGGTGCATTCCAGATTCCAGTATTTCATTTCCCACCTCTAGGACATATGTATGAGTAGCACCAAGAAGCTCACACTGTATTTGGTTCCTCCTGCTTGCTAAGCTATTACTGTTTTTCCATTTCTTACTTTATGCATGGGGCATTAATAACATCTAACAGAATTTGATAGTGTTATCTTCTTGCAGGAATCAGACATTGAATAGTACAAGTCCTGAGAACATCAGACTGGACATTTGCGTCTAGCTCTGATTCACATTAGATAGCTACTGTGTAGTTAAAAAAGATGCAAGGTTTTGTATTCGCATCCACATAATCCAAAATCCAAATAAAAGCAAGGATCATGAATTATTTTTTTGATACCCATGATTAGGCAAAAAGTCTGAGGACAACAGACATACTTGTTTCCCGTTTATGGATAATCAGTCATAGTATTCAATTTTCAAAGCAGACTTTCAATGGCATCTAATTTTAACACTGCAAAGTTACACTGTTATTACAGTTTCTAATAGAGATAGACTGGCACAGTGCTGCAACCATCAAGCCAAGCAGAGCAAGGGTTGTGAGGATGACACAGGACAGACAGTGTTTTATTCTGTAGTTCATAAGATCTCTTCAAGTGGAACCCACTTGACAGCACCTAAAAACAACAGAAGTAAAATATTTTATAGCAGGCAACTACCCAACATAGAAGAAAATTGGTAAGGATATACTAGCACTCACTTTATATGTTTTCTTTAATGAATTTTATTACACTAAAAGAAAAAAAAAATTAGACAAGATGTATTTTGGGTATACGTAGTCAAGATTATTTTGTTGTTGTTGTTAGGTGCCATCAAGTTGGTACCCACTCATAGCAACCTCATGCACAACAGAACAAAACACTGCCCGGTCCTGGACAGTGTTGCCACACTTGAGCCCATTGATTCTACCACTTTTCCAATCTTGCTGAGGGTCTTCCTCTTTTTCTCTGACCCTCCACCTTACCAAGCATGATATCCTTCTCCAGTGACTTGTCCCTCCTGACAACATGTCCTAAGTATGAGAGACGAAGTTTGGCCATCTTGGCCTCCAAGGAGCACTCTGGCTGCACTTCTTCCAACACAGATCTGTTGCTTCTTTTGGCAGTCCATGGCACTTTCAATATTCTCCTCCAACACTATAACTCAGAAGTATTGATTATTTTAGGAAACAATAATAGTAGATTTGTGTTGTCACTCATTGCTTGGTATAGATTCTATTATCCAAACAGCATTAATAGAGGTGAATTAATCGTTGACTTTTTTTTTTCCTAAGCTAAAACAGCTATAATTTTCCTACTTTTTAAACCAATTTCAACTCTACCATAATTCTTATCGCCTATCCATATAATCAAGGAGCTCTGGTAGCATAGTGGTTACAAATCGGGCTGTGAACCTCAGGGACAGCAGTTCGAAACTACCAGCTGTTCCGTGGGAGAAAGAGGAGGCTTTCTGCTCCCGTAAAGATTTACAGCCTCAGAAACCCTGTACAGGGTCGTACTCCACGGCACATAACAACAACAAACATCCATATAATCAATGTTGGCTTGAAAGAAAAAAATGCACCAATTATGGAGATGATTTTCTTCAGGCAATTGTAATAAAGAGAATATTCATTAATAAGATTGACTCAAATAAAAGGAAGGGGGAAATAGAGTTTTATAGAGGAAGGTAAATAAGGGCAACATAACCATTAAGGTAGGATGAAAATGGGTCTTACCTCAGGATACATGAGAACAGGTAGACCTTTATACTTAGCTATTTCTTGAAATACAACAGTGAAGGAGTTGCTTAACTGTCCTTACTTTTCTATCACAAGGCTCAGATAAAATTCAACATTGTTAATACCCTTTTATTCAAGATGAATTCATCACTAAGAAACTCAGAGTAGATAATAAATCCCTGAGTGGGATTAATCAGCCTCTCCAAAATAGTCCCTAGAGGATTCTTGTTGGCATTGTTTCTGTAAAAATCATTTCTACTAGCTTTTGAGATGAGGTAGCAAAGGTGAATTATTTTAGGGTCCTAGAAACTTGGCATCTTGAAAGGTTTGTTGTTCTTGTTAGGTGCAGGTCAAACTGGTTCAGATGCATAGTGACCGGATGCACAACACAATGAAACACCCTGCAATCTTCATCCTCCTCACAAAAGAGCCCCATGCAAAATGCTCTTTTCAGTTAGCAATAGTATTGTTTTACTTAAAGGTGGCTTTTAGGAAACCAGTTTGCTCAAGGTCCAAAGGTCCAAAGATCACCTCAGGGCAATTGCCTTTGTTCCACCTTTGTGGAAGACAGAAATCTGTATTTGATGAGAAAAAAATAACTATTTCTCATTTTAATATAACCACACCCCTCCAAACTAATGTTTCCAAATTTTCTTCCTCCTGACGTGTCTTAAAAACTATAGCCTTTTAGAGTTAAGGTTGTCCTGCAAGTCAAAGGGTGACAACTTAATATAAACAACACAGCAATGCTAACTGCATGTTGTTAAGTGCAGTCAAGCCATTATCTGCTGCTGGTTAGCAGTCCATTACTTATTCAACAGTGTCACATCAGGACTGTTGTAGTTGTCAAGTGCCTTAAAGTCAGTTTGGACTCATAGCAACCCTATATAGGGTTTCCAAGGAGTGGTTGATGAGCTTGAACCACCTACCTTGCAGTTCAAACAGATCTTGCAGTATCTTTATGGGTAAGTACAGATATATGTGCATGTAGGCACATACATCTATAGAAGACACATCTATAAATATCTCTCAGACATTACCAAACATCTTGCAAGATTGGTTTTCTATATTTAAGACTTAGGACCTTAGTCCCATGGGACAACTCAGTCAATGTCATAATAAAATTCACAAAGTACATTGCCTGCATCCTAGTGAATTGAGTAGTGTCTAGGACCTTAAAAGCCTGTGAGAGGCAATCTAAGATACAGCTACATATCAGGAGCAGAGTGGCTAGAAGAAAACTAAAGTAATAAAGATAAATATAGTAATAAAGTAATAAATATACAAGGCTAACAGTCTACAGGAGCCATGGCCTTATCTACCCTGAGACCTGAAGAACTAGATGCTACATGGCTACCACTACTGACTCTTCACACCAGGAACACAATAGGTAGTCCCAGATAGAACGGGAGAAAATTGTACAACAAAATTAAAATTCATTTTAAAATGTCATTAAAATTCTTAAAAAAAAAAAAAAATAGACTAACTGAACCAGAAGACTCCGTGAGGTTCTTACCCTGAGATGCTCTTTGAACCTTGAAACAAAACACTTCCCTTAGATTACTTTATAGTGAAGCAACAAAGTAGCACACAAAATAAAGGATATTCCCTATAAGTATGGTTCTGAATTAAAAAAAAAAAAAAAACTCTATAAAATCAAATGATCAGCATTTACACTAAAGCAAAGATGAGAACACAAAGGAACAGAAAAATTTGTTGTTGTTAGGTGCCATTGAGTTGATACCAACTCATTGTGACCTTATGCAAAGCAGAACGAAACACTGCCCGATCCTAGCCAACCTCGCTATTGTTGCCACACTTGAGTCCATCGATGCTGCTACTT
>NW_006408812.1:3502861-3508334 GCF_000296735.1 Chrysochloris asiatica | reverse complement strand
TCCTCACTGGCTTTAGTGGTTGGTACATACATTTGAATAATAGTAGTATTAACTGGACTTCCCTGTAGGCGCATGGATATCATCCTATCACAGACAGCACTGTACCTCCTGAATGATCTGGATATGTTCTTTCTGACAATGAATGCAACACCATTTTTCTTTAATTTGTCATTCCCGGCCTAGAAAACCATGTGTTTGTCAGATTCAAAATGGCCAATACCAGTCCATTTCAGCTCACTAATACCTAAAATATCGAAGTTTATGTGTTCCATTTTAGTTTTGACAACTTCTAATTTTCCCAGATTCATACTTTGTACATTCCAGTGGAGTGACCCACCACAGGGTTTCCGAGGCTGCAAATCTTTACCGAAGCAGAAAATAGTTTCGAAATGCCCACCGTCATGTTAGCAGTCCAACCACTACGCTACCAGAGCTCCTTTTCTGACTACTGTTGTTGTTGCTGTTAAGTACCGTGGAGTCAGTTCCGATTCATAGCGACCCTGCACAGGGTTTCCATGGCTGCAAATCTTTACGGGAGCAGAAAGGCTCATCTTTCTCCCACGGAACAGCTGATAGTTTCGAACTGCTGACCTTGAGGCGGGCAGCCCGCTTCGTAACCACTACGCTATCAGAGCTCCTTAGCAACCCTGTAATGGGGTTTTTGGGGATTAGTTGGTGATCTTTAACCACAAACCATGCGGTTCAAACGGACCTTGCAGTTCAGCACATTAACTAGCAGCAACACAACATGAGAACAAATGTGTTGTACAAATGTTCACAAAAAATACAATAATATATTATTATTTTAATGAACAAGACACATCCATTAATTCAATGACCCCTGGCTTATTGTCTATATTTGAAAAACACCTGCATAAAAGTTATGAAAGCTCAAACCAGCAAATCTACGCCCAACCTTGAAAACAGTGGAGAGTAGAGAAAAGGAAAAGGAATGAAAGTGGCTTATGTATGACTTTGGGAGAAATGGTCTCTTAATTCAGTGAACAGGAAAAGGAATAACAAAAGAGAATTTGTGTAGACTTCTTTCAAAAGGGCTAAATTGGATAAATAGACAAACAAGGTGATTAGTATATAGACAAGAGAAAGATCAAAATCCTTAGTGATAGGAATCCAAAACACTGATCAAGAATATGAATTAAAAAAAAAAAAAAAAAAAGAATAGGTATTCAAATGAAGAAATGCAAATAAAGTGGTAAGTAATTTCTTCTCTAACTAGTAGAATTTTCTCAGTAGTAAAAGAATGTAACTGATTGTGACTCATAGAGCAATTAGAGTTTTTGAAGATGGCTACAAATGTTTGAAATAGTTGCCAAAGTAAACTGGAAAAGAAAATAAAAGTGTCCAAAGACTGTAAAAGTACTTTCCATTGGCACTGATTCCTCAGAGAGAGAAAGAGACCAATCAATATAATGTGGAATGTTTTCTAGCAGGGATAAGCAGTCACAGAAGACAGATTGAAGCTTTAATCCTGGAGTTTTACAAATAGTATAAGTGAGAAGGAGGCTGTTGATAAGTAGTGTAGGTGATTGAAACTGCACCATAGGTTGAGTATAAATAGAAAAAGCCTGGAGAGGACAAAAGAAATCATAAACTTAAAAGGAATAAAAATAATAAGAGGGTGGTGCATTTGATAAGTTGATGGCAGAACTTGAAATAACTGGAATGATAAAACCACTCCAACTCATAACCTAAACCTAAATCATTACAAACAGATCATTGTTATTTAATCCTCAGCTCAATCTTACAAGAAAAAACACAGGCAGACCCCAGATGTAAAACAAATTTTGTTCCTAAATCTATCTTAAGTCAAATTTGTATGTAAATTAGGACCATAAATTACAATTTATATGTAATATCATTTGTTGTTAGGGGCCGTTGACTTGGTTCCAACTCATAGTAACCCTATCCACAACAGAATGAAAACATCATTTAATCAAATGTTTATACTAGTACATAATATAAAATTACCTTTCTATGCATAAAAATCATTGAAGAAGCACTCTTAAACACACTAATGCATCTTTCATGTAATAATAATATTGATAATGTTTTGATGTGAATTACAAAGTAACAACCATTTGTTATTATAAACCACTATATGCACTTGAATCTTTTATTATAACAGGTTTTACAGGGATTGATTCATATCTACAGCTGTACATCAATTAGACATTCATAAACCCAGGGCTGTCTGTAACATCTTTTAGAAACAGAATCTCAGATCTATAGATATTATAAAATACTCTTTCAAGAAAATTTTATTACACAAACTTTTTTGAACCAATCCAAACAAAAGGATATTTTGTTTATCAATTGATTTTATTTTAAGTTTATATTTGTAGATGAGTCTGTTACTATAATAAATTCTTTTATAACTAAAGATTAGGATAATTTATTCAATCATATTTTAAAAATAAATAAATATGATATATTTAAAAATGCACTATTATTCTGCTATAAAAAAAGAATGATGCACTTATACATGTTACAACATGGATAAACCATGATAACATTAGGCTAAATAAAAGAAAACAGACACAAAAAGTCGCTTGTTATATAATTCCATTTATTTGAGATTGCCAGCATAGGCAAATTAATAAAGACAAAAGTAGATTTGTGGATACTAGTGTGACATTGTAGTATAAAGCACTGGACCACAATGTCAGTTTGAACAGCAAAGTCAGGGCCAAATCCACTAGCTGCTCCTCAGAAATGCTATACAGTATTACTATGAATTGGAATCGACTTAATGGCACTTAACAACAAGGGTTTTGAGAAAAAGACAGAGGAATGGAGAGTGACAGTTAATGGGTACCAGGTTTCTTTCATTGGGAACATGCTTTAAAATTAGATGTGAATCTACTAAACATGGAGTCCTGGTGTGGTGCTGTAGGGTAAGCACTGAATCATACGATCAGTTTGAACCACAAGACTGGTGGTTCAAACACACCAGTCACTCCTTGGAAACACTACACACTGTGGCTATAAGTCATAGCCAACTCGATGGTACTTAAAAACAACAAATACTAAAAATATTGAATTATGCTTGGAATACATAAATTGTACAGTATGTTAATAAAGTATAGCATATACTATGTTGTTGTTGTTAAGTGCCATCGAGTCGATTCCGACCCATAGCAACCCTGTATAGGTATAGGGTTTCCGAGGAGCAGCTGGTGAGCTTGAACTACCAACCTTGCAGTTCAAACGAGTTTGCAGTCTGGTGCATTAACCCACAGTGCCACACCAGGACTCCTATACTATAGTATATATATATGTATATATTCATGAAAGCAGCCAGTCAAGATCAAACCACATACTGCATTAGGAAAATTTGCTGCAAAGACCTCTTTAAAGTGTTAAATAGCAAAGATGACACTTTGAGGACTAGGGTGTGTCTGATTCAAACTTTGGCATTTTCAATCACCTCATATGCATATGAAAGCTACACATTAATAAGGAAGGTCAGAGAAGAATGAATTAATTTGATTTATGGTGTTGGTGAAGAATACTGAATATGCCATGGACTTTCAGAAGAACAATCAAATCCATCTTGGAAGTACAGCTGGAATTCTCCTTAGAAGCAATGTTTTGTCTTACATACTTTGGACATATTATCAGGAGGGACAAATCCCTGGAGAACGACATCATGCTTGGTAAAGTGGAAGGTCAGCAAAAAGAGAGAAAGATCGTCAATAAGATGAATTGACACAGTGGCTGCAACAATAGACTCAAACCTAGCAAAAATTATGAGGATGCAGCAGGACCAGACAGTGTGTCATTTTGTTGTACGTAGAGTCAGTGCCTCAAAACTGTTCTAGAGATGGTTTCTAAAATTCAGGTGGGATATGCTCAAGGTAGTATTTTGGCATTCATGGGCTTGTTTTAATTTTCTTCAGCTTCAGCCTAAACTTACACATGGTCTGTTAAACAATTTGTCCCTGGCCTTATTTTGCCTAATAACAGTGAGCTTCTCCATCGTCTCTTCCCACAGATACAGACTATTTGATTCTTGTGTATAACATCTGGCAATTTCCACTTGTGTCATTATCATTTATGTTGTTGAAAGAAATGTGTTTGCAATGAATAAATTGTTGGTTTTGCAAAATTCTATCATGTGATCTTCAGAGGCATTTCTATCACCAAGGCCATATTTTCCAACTACCAATTCTAACCCTTTGTTTCCAACATTTGCATTCCAGTAATTGACAGTAATTATCACTGCATCTTGATTGCATGTTTGATCAATTTCAGACTGATGAAGTTGGTAGAATTCTTTCATTTCTTCATCATTGGCTGTTTTAACTGGTGCATAAATCAGAATAGTTGGATTAACTGGTCTTTCTTCTAAGTATATAGATATCCTATCACAGAGAGCATTGTACTTCAAGATAGATCTTGAGATGTTCTTTTTGACAATGAATGTTACATCATTCCTCTTCAACTTATCATTCCTGGCATGGTAAACCATATGATTGCATGATTCAAAATTATCAATACCAGTCCATTCCAGAGGAGGAAGATGAGGCTTTCTGCTCCCATAAAGATTTACATCTCCAGAAATCCTATGCAGGGTTGCTATGAGTCAGAACTGACTCCATGGTACACCAGCAACCAGCACCACCACCAGTATGTATGATATTGATCTTTGTGCTCGCCATTTCATTTTTGTCAATTCCAATTTTTTTAGATTCATTGTACATTGCATATTCCATTATTAATGAATTCTTGCAGCTGTTTCTTCTTATTTTGATTGGTTCCTCATCAGCAAATGAAAGTCCTGAAAGCTTTATTCAATTCACATCATTAAGGTCTGCTCTACTTTGGGAAGGCAGCTCTTCCCCATGTACATTTTAAGTGCCTTCCATTCTGAAGGGTTCATCTTATAGCATTGTATCAGACAATGTTCCACTGCTATTCATAAGGTTTTCAGTGACTAAACCCTCAGAAATGAACCTCTTACTTCTTCTTCCTAATCTGTTCTTGGAGTCCTGGTATGGTACTGTAAGATAAGCATGGAACAGGAAACCATTAATGTGGGAAGCTCAAAACCACCAGACACCCTATTGTTCCTGGTGTTAAGTGTTGTTGAGTTTGTTCTGACTCATAGCAGCCTTTTATAGGGTTTCCGAGAAGCAGCTGGTAGATTTGAACTACTGACCTTGTGGTTCACAGTCCAGTGCTGATCCACAGCACCACACCAGGAGTCCTAGAAACCCTATACAGGGTCACTATGAGTCAGAACCTACTCAGTGGCACTTAACAACAACCATCTGTTTTTAAGTCTGGAAGCTCCACTGAAATCTGGCTACTGTAGGTGAATCTACTGGTATTTTAAAATACTAGTGGCCTACCTTCTAGGATCCACCAATATGCCAGCCACTGCACTAGGACAAACTGACAGATGAGTTGGGGGGCTTGCCTTATAATGTATTTATTTCATGGTGCTGTT
>NW_006408812.1:3500919-3501969 GCF_000296735.1 Chrysochloris asiatica | reverse complement strand
TTGTTGGGCATTTAGGCTGTTTCCATGTATTTGATACGTCTCTTGTAGACAATATATTGAAGTATTCTGTTTTCTTATTCACTCTGCTCTCTCTGTTTCTCGACTGGTGAATTTAACCCATTTACATTCATTGTAATTATCAATAGGTATGATTTCCTATCATTTTGCTGTTTTGTTTTGTTTTTGTGGTGTTGCTGGTTTCTTTGTTCCACATCATTTTCTGTGCCAAGCCCATTTTGCTTGTGGGTTTTCTTTTCATTTTCATTTCCGTTATGTTAATGTTTAGGAAATCTTTGTGATTTTCCTATTTTCTATTTTGATAAACAGGTGCATTAATTTTATTTGAAGTTATCCTGTAATTTGTTGATCCCCCCCCCCCTGTTAAAACAGTTTTTTATCTTGAAATCTATTTGCTTCCTTGCTCCTTGAAAGTTCTGTAGCTATACTTCTCCCTCTTTTTGCTATGTACGTGAACTCATTATACATTGATATCTCAGGTTCCCTATTTTCAGATTTGTAGGTTTGATTTACTTAAAACACTTCTAGCACTGGACTGTGAACCACAAGGTCGGCAGTACAAACCCACCAGTTTCTCCTCAGAAACCCTATGCAGGGTCACTATGAGTCAGAATTGACTTGATGACGCTTAACAATAACAACATAATAAGAACAATTTGAACTGGAAGGTGGTAGTTCAAACCCACCAGTTGCTTCTTGGAAACACTATACAGGGTTACTATAACTTGGAACCGACTTGACAGCACCTAACAACAATAAGATATCTGGATTAAGTTCTGGGTGGTATTGTCATGTATGGTAATCTTAGGTTGTCTGCTGTTGTTGGTTCTCAATTCAGAGAACACCCTTTAGTATTTTTTGTGAAGTTGGTCTGATTGTTACAAATTCCTTTAATTTTTGTTTATCAAGAAATGTCTTAACTGTGCCATCATACTTGAGGGACAGCTGTGCTGGGTATATGATTCTTGACTGGCAATTTTTTTCCTTTTGTTTATGTCATCCCATGATCTTCTTGCCTACATAATTTCTGCT
>NW_006408812.1:3498120-3499144 GCF_000296735.1 Chrysochloris asiatica | reverse complement strand
AACTATAAAACAAAAGAGGGACAGGGAAATAGAGCTATAGAAGAGAAAATAAAAGAAGAAACTTTTAAAAAGAATGACAGGAAAATGGAGATAAGGAAAAGAAAACTAAGAGAAGAAAGAAAGAAAGAAAAAACTCTTAGAAAAACCAGGAAGAGGGAAAATGAAGAGAGTGGAGAGTAGTAAAGATCAAAAGGGGACAGAAAAGAAGGAGTAACAAAAGTAGAAATCGGAAGGATAAAAATCAAGGATATGGAAAGAGAAGAAGAGGAAGAATAAAAAACAAAACAAGGAAACAACAAATGGGAAAAAACAAAACAAAACAAAAACAGAAACAAGAGAAACAGTGCAGCTGTTGGACCCAGAGAGGAGAAAACTCTGGGGGGCTCCTTGAACACAAGTAGCTCACAAGGTGGTGTGGGAGAGATGTGACAGCAGAGTTCCTGATCCTAGATGGAGTCCCTGTCAGCTTCAGTGTTATCTATGTTCAGTGCACTCAATTCAGAAGTAGTTCTTGGAGGTCCTTGATGGAGCTGTTTTCATTGTTTGTTAGGACCACAAGACCAATGAGAGCAGGGTGACAGTTAAATGCTGGTCTGTTGACTGTGAGTTCTGTAGGTCTGGAGCTGAGCCAACCTGAATCCAAGTACCAAATCAGCACACAAAAGCACTAGTTTCTGACTCATACTTGTGTGGCTTCCTACCACATACCTCTGAACTCCTGGATGTGGGTGGGAGCTGACCATACCTCTGATCACCAGAGGAGAATTGTAAAAAATAATGAATTGCACTATTACCATCACCTGTGTATATCTGTTCTTCCAGGCCACCCTCTGTTGCCAAATCTACTCACAAATGGTCACACCATGTCTGGCAGGATGTTCACCAGTTAGTCTCCCTCTCTCACTGTCCCTTCTCAGCTTCTCCTTCCAGGAAGGACTCAGTCTACTTCTCTAACTTTTCCTCTAAAGTTCCAGGTTCCAGAATTTTCATTTGTGCTTGTTTCATTTGGTCTCTTGTATCTTTG
>NW_006408812.1:3496258-3497368 GCF_000296735.1 Chrysochloris asiatica | reverse complement strand
TTCTATGGTCTTCCTTATTCACTGTCCAACTTTCGCATGCATATGAGGTTATTGAAAATACCATGCCTTGAGTCAGGCACACCTTAGTTCTCAAGCTGACATCTTTGCTCTACAACACTCTAAAAAGGTTTTGTGCAACAGATTTGCCTAATGGAATATGTCCTTTGATTTCTTGACTTCTGCTTCCGTTAGTGTTGGTAGTTGATCCAAGAAGAAAGAAGTCCTTGACAACTTCAATCTTTTCTCCATTGATAAGAATGTTTACAGTCTTGGAAATCCTATGAGACAGTTCTACTCAATCCTATAGGATCATTATGAGCCCGAATCCACTCAACAGCAATGGGTTTGGGTGATTTTACCTTTGTGGGAGCAGATTGTCAATTGTTCTGCAGAGCTGCTGGGTACATTCAAATTGCCAACTTGCTTTTACCAGATGAGCACTTAACTGTTAAAACCACCAAGGCTTCTTTTTTCATGGTATTAGTACTTCCATAAGGAGAACAGTTAGCTGGGCTGCAAACTATAAGGTCAGCAGTTCAAGTCTAACAGTCAATCCATGGGAGAAAGATGATGCTTTCTGTTCCCATAAAGATTTACAGCCTTGGAAACCCTATACAGGGTCACTACGAGTCACACATCACCACCACCAGTATTTTCATAATTTAAGTGATTTAAAACCAGTTATATTAAATTTTGCTATATACTTTTTTTTTTTTTTTTTTTTGCAGGGCATTGATTCTTTAGCCCTGTTTGGTCCTTATTTATTTTTAAAAATTTACAGTTACGAAATACTGCTAAATCATTGCACTAAAAATTAATAAATTTCTTCTAGATTTATTGATTATTGTTGATTAGTGCCTTCAAGTCAGTTCTGACTCATAAAGACCATGTATAGAGTTTCCAAGGAGTTGCTGGTAGGTTTGACCCACCTTTTTTTTTTTTTCAATTTAAGGTTTTTATTGTGGATTGAGCGAAAGTTCACTGGGCATATCATCAGTTTTACATTCAACAAATCATACACCTTGTTTCATTACTATGATTATAATCCCCTCCATGTACCATCAGTTAACAGTATTTCTCTCTATCCATTTTAAGTTTTTTAAAAACAAA
>NW_006408812.1:3484331-3493131 GCF_000296735.1 Chrysochloris asiatica | reverse complement strand
TTCAGTGTATTGTCCATTTCTGATATTCTATTATTAATCGTTTGGACCTCTTTCTGTAGGTTTTGAATTGTTTCCAATGCTATATGTATGTTCCTGTAGTGCTTTCCTGACTTCTTCCTAATTTTTCTCAACTCCATTATATAGTGTTTTGATATATTTTATAATCATTTTTCTGAAAATTTTCTCAGGCATTTCCGAAGCCTGCCCATCATTTACCTCAGTCACTTTATCTCGTTTCTGGATATGTGTAGATACGGTCATCTGTTTCTGTTTTTTGGGCATATTCAGGAATTATCTGTGGCCTTAATACTTAGATGGGTGCATATTTTGGTAATTTTTTGTGCTTTCTGATTGCCTCCAGGTAGATGTGATCAGGAAATGGGTTTCCCTTTTCACTCTTCTTCCTGAGAAATTTCAAGATGCCACTGTTGGTCATTTTGACATAACTTAGGATTTAATTTTTGGCCTATTTCTTTTTCAGTCTGTCTGTTCCACTGCACAATCCCTGTTCAGGCCTTTTTTCTAGTTATAAACAGTTCAGGGCTGGCTGTGACTGTTTGATTTTAATTGGAAACTGTCTCTTTAAATTTTGAGAAGCTCTGTGTACATGTGTAGTAGAACCCTCTGAGGGTGGGGCTTGGGTGTCCACTCACTCAGGCACCCGTATAGTCACCAGAATGGAGGTGCACAGACAGTGAGGAACCAATGAACAGATACCAAAAAAATAAAAGAATGTCCACACCTTTATCTACATAGCTCTGTCAGGCATCCGTGGCTGCTGTGATCCTTCCCCCATTTGGTCTCACCCTAGATGGCGGCTCCTGGAGCAGTTGAGCATCTTGAATTAGAAAGCAATGGATTTCTTGCTTCTGCTACAAATTCCTCTAACTGTAAGCCTTCTAACCTTGTAAATATTCCTTTATATGTGGTTCAGAGTTCTGGCACCATCCCCTGAGCCTGCTTGGTCTGGTATTCTGTGTTGTTGCTGACGGAGCTCTTCATTGCACTTCCACCCGGTCTGCCATCTTGTTTGTTCTCTGAACTACCAATCTTGTGGTTAGCAGTGCAGTGTTGATCCTACAGCACCACATTAGGATAGATTACTAAACATGAAATTCAAGGTATAGAACCTTTAGTCCTTTGGATAAATCATCTCCTCAGTACTTTTTACTGCTAAATCTTAGAGCTAACCCAAGTCTTCATTCTCAAATCATTCTTACTTACATTCTTCTTAGCAGACTTTGTTTTTGTGCATTCATTCCTTCAACAAGTTTTTACTGAGCATGCAAAACTCAAACACTTTCTCAGGCATGTAAGAATCCAAGAAAGATTTATAATTGAATAAATAATTTCAATAATGTAGGTATTATGGAAGTGCATAGCAGGGAAACTGCAGCATGTATAAAAGTCAAGACATTTCCAAGAAGGTAAGGTCAAAGTTGATACTTGAAGACTAGATAAGAGCTAAGGAGGCAATATATAGGGTCGTTCAAAGGATTAAAAAAAAAAAAGTACATGCAACAGTTCAAAAGTTTAAGTGTTCATGAAACTTCCAATGTAACTTTTCCATACTTTAGAATGGTCCAAGAATTGAGGGCCAGGAAGAGATATGGGTGGAGAGAACTAGACAGGTTTTGAAATGCACTGAAGCTCTTTCAAGGAATTTGGATTTTCTAAGGGCAATGGCAGCCTTTGAAAGGCTTTAAGCTGTAAAACAACAAGTTAAGTCCTGTACTTCAGCAAGATTAAGAAGATTTTCATAACCCTCTTAAGATACTTCTCAAGGCCAGGTAACCTCCAAAATCTTTATAATCATGATTATTTTGGACTTTCGCTACTATTTTCAAAGACTTAACATTTTTTCTCACAGTAAAATGCCCATTCTAAAAAAAATAAATATTCATGTGGAGACTTTTTGCTCAAAAGCTTTTAGGTGCATGGGTCAAGGAAAGTGAGTAAAATATTCACCTTGTGAAATATTCCCTTTTGAAAAGCTAAAGGTATATTTGTACTATGCATTTAATATTATTGTGTAGGATCTTATATCTTAGAAAATTAATAAGGTTTGTCACTGCAAGAACAATTTCTTTTAAAAGGATATCCTGGATATTTGACTTTTCCAAGATGCAGTACTACTCTATAACCCCTGGTACTCCCCCACTCAGTATTCTCCATTATGTACCAGAATCCCATAATTTACTGCAAGGGTTCTCAGAACTCATGAACTCTCAAAGAAATGATCCATGTAGTGTTATGGATTTAATTGTGCCTTCCAAAAGGATTTGTTGAAATCTTAACCCCTATAAATGTAAAGTTGAACCATAAAAATTTCTATAATTCCATGTTTTCAAAATCTTGACACATCACCATAATATATAGGTGTGTATTAGAATGTTGTTTCGGAGCTCTGGTAGCGTAGTGGTTATGAATCAGGCTGTGAATCTTAAGGTCAGCGGTTCGAAACTACCAGCCGCTCCACGGGAGAAAGATGTGGCTTTCTACTCCCGTAAAGATTTACACCCTCGGAAACCCTGTACAAGGTCGCTATGGGTCGGAACCGACTCGACGGCACTTAACAACAACAACAACAATTAGAATGTTGTTATTAGGTACCATAGAGTTGGTTCAGACTCATAACAACTGTATGTTCAACAGAAGGAAACACTGCCCAGTACTGCTCCATCCTCATAATTGTTATGTTTGAACCAGTTGTTGCAGACATTGTGTCAATCTATCTCATTGGGAGATTACCCTTTTTTTCACTGACCTTCTAACTTTACCAAGCATAATGTCCTTTTCCAGGGACTAGTCCCTCCTAACAATATGTTCAAAATACATGAGACTAAGTTTAGTCATCTTCACTTCTAAAATGTATTTCAGCTGTACTTCTTCCAAGACAGTGTGTACTTGTTTGAGTATGATGACATGAGCATCCATCCAAGGGTCTGAGTCATGGTGAATTCATCCCTACTCATTGACTTTCTCATTGCCTTTTAGTATATTCTTATATACACAGACATCTGACTAAAAAAGTAGAGAATCCCACTAAACAAATTTCATTAGAAAACCCAGATTGGTCTTGATTTTTAAATAAATATGAGTGTAAGTCCAAAAGTACTACTATAAAATCATAGAAACCTTTATTGAACAAAAATACCATAATGCGAAGCTATAGTTTCTTAACGTATCCTATAGGCATCTAAATCTATACACTTCCAAAAGTGGTGTTTGATCTCTCCAACCCTTCTCCCCCCAATTCTGCACCCTTCAATTTACACTGCATCTATATAGCAGCTTTAGACAAATCAATTCATGTTTCTTTTAAATGTTCTTTGAATTTTAAGAACCAAAAAGAGTCTGAAAGGGCAAGATCAATGCTCTATGGCAGATGGGGTAACATTTCCCAGTGAAATTCTCATAGGACAGCCCTTGCTACCCTCGAAGAATGAGCCGGTGCATTGTCATTCCTTGATGCAACTTTTTGTCACTAAGGCAGTTTTCAACTTTCTTTAAAATTCTTCATAGTAAGTCCTCCATATTTTTCTGTGTCCTCCAAGAAAATCTATCAAGATTACCCTTTTGGGGCCCCATAACAAGTCATCTTAAACTTATGAGCAGACCATTCTGCCTTGAATTTAAATGGTCCGGTAGATCTTCTCCGCAATCACTGGTTTTGATTGAATCTATTTTCCTCTTTATTTTTTAAATGATTGCTTGATTGATCTTTTTTTAACTTTTCATTGTGACTTGAGTGATAGTTTATAGGGCAGATCATTACTTTTGTACTCAACCAATCATATTTTGTTTCATTTCAATGATTATAATCCCCTCCATATATCATCACTTTTTAGAGGCAAAACAATATATATATATTTCTTTAAGCAACCAAAGGCCACATTTTGACAGCTTTCTGCCTTCTGGCACACAGGCTTTCTCATTCCCTAGGTCTAGAGTCCTCAGCTGCTCTATCTGTCTATGCCATCACCTCTACTTCCATCTCTGGTGTTACCACTTCTCTGGTTAGGACCCCATGCTGTACTCATGGACTTCCCTCTTAATGATCCTAGGGCACTCTGCTCCTAGAATGAAGAATTAACTACCTCCCACCCTTTTGTTACACATCTTCTACCTCTATATTTGTGACAATTGCACTTAATCATGATAACAATTACTCACTTTTGAATCAAAAGAATCCTATATTCATCCTTTACATTCCCTTTCACCAGACCCATCTAGAGAAGAGGAAAACTATGCAGTGGGGATTCTACCCTACTCCATCCCCCTCACTCTGTAACTAAGCACATTCTTGAAAACTTGTAAGTCAGCCACATTGTGCCTTTATAGACCCTTCACTTTTGATAGCCAATGTCTAAGTTGCCCATCCTGATCAATACTGCTTACTGAGGGAGATTGATCCTTGATGTGAAGACTCCCTCCCTCTCAGTTGGAATTTTGAGCAACTACATCCATAAGCAAAAGGAGCTCTAGTAGTGTAGTGGTTGCAAGTTGGGCTGCTAACTACCAGCTGTTCGAAACTACCAGCTGTTCTGCCAGAGAAAGATGAGGTTTTCTGCTCCCATAAAGATGTACAGCCTCAGCAACCCTAAATGGGGTTGCTATGAGTCGGAACTGACTCCACAGCATATCACAACCACCACCACCACCACCACATCCATAAGCAAGGTAGACTTCTTCAAGTTGTTGCAATTTACACTCTCTTCCTGCATCAAGTTTCTTTATCTTCTCTAGTTGAGTTTTGATGAGAAAGCCATCCAAGATACATCAGATACATACTATCTGCAAGTTTGGGTGGTCTTGCACTCTCAGCTCTAGCCCCCAGTGGTCAGGTCAATGTCCATGGACTCAAGAGTTCCCAAGTGATTGGATCTATTTTTGAAGTTATCAATGATACTAAGACAAGTATATTACTGAGAAAAATTTTCCACAGCTATCCAAGCACAACAGATACATGTTTAAACATATTTTGTTTGCAATAAACCTATGCGAGAATGAACTGGAAACTCTAGTAGCAGCAATTTTTCACTTATGTGTGTGAGTGTGTATGTGTGCACATGTATATAAAGAACACAGATCTTTCTTCCATTCATTTCTTAATATCTATCTGCACACCTCCATGGTGGTGACTAGAGGAGGGGCCTGAGCAAGTGGACACACCCACCCACCATTGGAGGTGTCTACTGTTCACGCACACTGACCTGCACAGCAAAGGCTACTGGACAGTCAGTTATGGTTTTAATTTTTGTTTTTGAGTAGTGGTTTTTGTCTCTGCTTTTATATTGTTTCTGGTTTTGGTCCTTTGTGTCTTACTTTTTTCCTGGGGGTGGAAGCTTTCTCTCCCTACATTACCCAAGAAGAGACCGCAATCCTAGCCATATAGCCAAGCTACAGGCATTCTCCACAATATCCCACCATCAGGACAGAAGCCAATACCAGCTACCAGGCATTACACGCCAAAAAGGAAGCCTATCTTCAGATCACATCCACCAGGAGACACTCAGAAAGTGTAACAACACAGCAACATACATTCATTTAATTATTGAAAACACACCTAACTATTGAAAATGTCCAAGAATAAACAACAAAAGATCTCAGCACATGTCCAAAACCAGAAAAGAGTAACTGAGACAAAAGAGCTGGAGGCAGACATAGACTTTCCATTAGAAGACAATCAGGCTTTGGATCTGCCTGAGAAGGAATTCAGAAAAATAATATGGAGACAAATCCAAATGTTTCACAGAGGGGTGGAGGAAAATAAGAAAGAAGTCAGGAAAGTGCTACAGGAACAATCAAACAAGATAGCTATAGCATTGGAAACAATTCAAAACCTGCAAAAAGAGGTCCTGATGATTAATAATAAAATACCAGAAATGGGCAATACACGGAAAGGGTAAAGAAGTAGAATTGACGATATGGAAGCCAGAACCAGCAAGATAGAAAATAAATCTCTCAATACTGCTAAGATAAAAGATCAAACATAAAAAAGGCTAAAAAAAATGTGAAGAGATTCTAAGATTCATGCTGGATAACATGAAGAGGAATAACTTAAGAATTATTGGCATTCTGGAACAGGAAGAATCACAGAAGTCCACAGAGGAGATAGTTGAGGATCTTCTGGAAGAAACTTTCCCTAACATCTTGAAGGATGAGAAGATAAGCATTCAAGAAGATAAACGAATACAGCGTCAGGATAGAAGAACGACTCATTCACAACCTGCAATATGCAGATGACACAGTTTTGTTTGCTGAAAGTAGAGAGGACTTGAAGTACTTACTGATGAAAATAAAAGACTACAGCCTACAATATGGATTACACCTTAACATAATGAAAACAAAAATCCTCACAACTGAACAAATAAGAACATCATGACAAACTGAGCTTCAGAGGAAAGTATGGACAATTGGATTCAATACTTGCTGGGAGAAAAAGCAGAGCCAAACCAGTGTAAGGCAGGTGGTGGCTATGCCACCCTAGTGCCAGAGATCAGGCAGTCTTTTCCCAAACATACAGAACCCAGAGAGTCTCCAGTCCAGTACTAGTCTGGCAGGAACCCCATCATCAGTCACCCTGTTCTTAGCTGCCATTTGGTCCTGTCAGAAATCAAACCCAGCTACCTTAAAAGCTTGTGGAAACTACTTGCAGATCAGTTTCCCTGAACATAGAATGCCGGCCTACAGTAACAACTTCCAGGGCCAGGAACTCCACATTGCTATCCCTCCCCTTCCCACCTCATCAATTCTTTTGCTGGCAAGAGTACTCCAGAGTTTTCTCCTCTCTGGGTCCAGCATCTACCCTGAGGCATTTGTTTTTTCATCCCTTTCATTATTTTGGTTTGTTTAGTCTTTCTTCTCCTTCTTCCGTTCTTTCCCTTCCATTGCTTTTATCCTTTCTTTCTCCACTTCTGTTTTTCCTTATGTTTCTCTTTTATCCCTGTTCTTCTTTCTTATTTTTACACTTGATTTTTCTTTACTACTTTATAGTGTCTTTCTCTTTTCAACTTCCTCTCTCTAGTTTTATTTAGTGACATTTCCTTTTTTTTTCTTTTTTTTTACTATTTTAGCTCTTATTTTTCTCCTCTACAGCTTTATTTTACAGCCCCACTTTTTTCATTTTAATTTTTCTTGTTGCAGCATGATTTTTCTTTTTCTCACTGTTGTTTCTGTTTTTTGTTTTCTTGCATGTGTGCATGATTTCTCCTTTTGCCCCATTCATAAGGAGACAACAACCATGTGCATTCAGGTCAGTCACAACCATAACTCCTGCTGCTCCAACCACTGGGTAAGAGCTAATATCAACTCCTATACCAGCTGATCAACAATAGACAGCAGTCAAACCCACCCTAATATGAGCTGCATGAATGGAAAGAAAAAAAAAAATTGTGCACACAACTCCATTCTCTAATCACACCCATCAGGAGGCAGTTGGTGAGAACCTGTCTGAATCTGGGACCTACCCACAATGATCAATTAAACACAATACAACAACACCACAATGTCTTAGAGACAATAGACATTTTCAGTTCTTAAACAAGAGATCTAGATGCAAAGCCAGAAATCTTTTCTGAAGAAACATAAGTATTGGAGCTGCTCGAGAAAGAATTCAAAAGAATGATACAAATATGTCTCTACCTTCAACAGATTGAAAGAAAGATCAAGTAAAGTAAGGGGAACACAGGAAAAAAAGTTGGAAGAATCCAGGAAAATACTATAAGAACTAACAGATGAGGTAAATGAAAATTTTGAAACATAGAACACCTGCTAATAGAAATCCAGAAGATTAATATTAAAATTTCAGCAACAGACAATACATTGAAAAGACAAAGGTGTAGATTTGAATCAATAGAAGCCCATACCAGTGAGCTTGAAGTTAAATCTCTCTATACTAATATACAAGAACAACCCATGGAAATGTAAAGGTAGATGTTTTGTAGCAAGGAGGGGAGTGATTAACTTTTCAGCCTAGGAGTGGAGGGCCCTGGGACCATCAAAGGAGAAGAGCAGAGAACGGGACCCTACCCATAAAAGCAGTGATGCCTGAGATGGAAGCAGAGATGATGACATGGAAAGATGGAGCAGCTGGGGACTTTAGATCCAGAGAGGGAGAGGTGCTGTGTGCTGATGACCGGGGGGGGGGGGGGGGGGGGGGTGCGGGCTTGCAGGGTATACCCTTTGGTTGGTTGATGATGCATGGAGGGGATTGTAACCATGGCAATGAAATGATATATGATAGGATGAATGCAAAACTAATGTTCGCCCATATAAACTATCACATAATTTACAATAAAACATTAAAATATAATTTTAAAAAAGACAATGGAATTTTCCAATGAACTTTTTGGAGCCCCCACTACAAAAAAGAAGACGAACCAGAAGGAAAAAAAAAATCCAAAGACAGTCTAGGATTTATGTGGTATCACATAAAGAGGGATACATAATAGGCTGTGGGAGTCCCGCTCTCTCAGGGTCATGGGACAGGAGAGGAGACGTGGAATTGTCGAAAATGAAAGTAATCGAGGAGTCTCTGCTTAGTTGGCTGATGGGGCTCTCAACAGTCTGTCTGACTGTCTGTCTTTTTTTCTCTCTCTCTACCCCAGCTCAGCAAGTCTTTATTTTTATACTTAAAATTACACAGAACATAATGATTTGATACTTTGATTTTCCCTTGAATTATTACACAGTTTAAATCACAACATTCCTTTTATTCTGTGATTATACAACCTTAACAAAAGTATTTCTGTGATGTCCAAACTGACCTTTCCATATCCTGTTCATTTTTCAACCA